>NC_136273.1:22963475-22988475 GCF_964187855.1 Myxine glutinosa
ATCCTGTTGTTGACTTCTTGCTGCGACAGACAATCAGTGACATGGTTCTTTTAACAAATAAATCACCAAAGTGTAAAAGAAACTCACCAGATTGATATACTGAGTTAAGAAAGTAAACCCAAGTCAAGAAAAAAATAAATTCCATATTAAATGCCAAGTCTGTATGTATATACAGGGTGATTGAAAAGTAACTCCCTATTTTAAAATACTTATAATTTATTTCTTAACTATAATTTTTACAAGAAATGGATATAAGAAGAAAGCGTATCGCATGAAGTTTTATTTAAAATTCGATATGGGCACCAGAATTCGCCACCAGCTTCTCAAGCCGCCCGGGAACCGCGTCAACTGATTTCACCAGGAACTCTTGTGGGATGGAAGACATAACTTCTCGTATTCGCCCTTCAAGTTCTTCCAAAGTCGTTGGTTTGGTACAGTAGACTTGCTCTTTTACCCAACCCCAAAGAAAAAAGTCACATGGTGTTAAGTCAGGGCTCCTGGCTGGCCACTCATACGGACCACGACGACCCATCCATCTCCCAGGGAAGTGGGCATTCAGCCATTCACGAACAACAATAGCAAAATGTGGAGGAGCGCCATCGTGCATGAAAATCAAATCTTAAACATTCTCCGAAGCACTGATGATTGGCCAGATTTCGTCTTGCAGCATGGTGAGGTACCTTTTGGCATTCATGGTATCGCGAAGAATGAAGGGACCTACAATCCTTTCCGAAGTCATTCCACACCACACCGTTACCTTGGGCCGACATTGCGTTTTTTCAGAAATAACACGAGGATCTTCTCCTGCCCAGTAATAGCAGTTGTGACGGTTCACAAACCCACCGATGTGAAATACCGCTTCATCAGACCAGAGGATATTTTTAAAGAGATCAGACCAATCTTCATACCACGAGCTGGGCACGCTCCTGCAGGGTAAGACGTCCAGCCATGTTTGTAGGGCTTCCGAATTTCAAACAAAAAATAATCTGAAAAAAAACCAACACAGACTAAATTCTCATACATTAAGGAACAAACACTAAAAATTTGAGAAAAATATGACAATAAATAAATAATTTCTAAATATTTTAAAATAGGGAGTTACTTTTCAATCACCCTGTATATATATATATATATATATATATATATATATATATATATATATATATATATATATATATATATATGTATATATATATATATATATATGTGTATATATATATATATATGTATATATATATATATATATATATGTATATATATATATATATATATATATGTATATATATATATATATATATATATATATATATATATATATATGTATATATATATATATATATATGTATATATTGTTACGGATCGCGGTTAGATGTTATTTCGACCGAGCGGTGGTGTATTACCGCGACCTAACAGTTATTCCCCGACTAGACCCCGATTCCACCCAGACGTTGACCAAATCGCGCTATGCTAAATCAACGATGGAAAGGACACAACGACTGGGATAGATGAAACGACGCAAGGGGTACAGTTCTCAAGACCTCCGGAGGAGGATATAATTAGTGGTGGAGAAAAGGGGTAGATTACAAGGTAGTGAGGTAAAGGCACAGAAGAGATAGGCACTTAGTTACAGTCTTAGCTTATCCCAGACAGACCACAGACAAACGGAACAAGGCTGACTTACACAGGGATTGACGACAGGGAAGGACAGGTAGTTCGATAGCACAAGGTGCACCTTGGCTCGGGGACAGGATCAAGCACGGTCCAAGAGATGCAGGGAGGCCTCACAGCGCTCGGAGGTGGCGTCTTTCTTTCTCCAAGCTCAGCGCGCATCTGACGTCACCTCCCTCTTCCTGCGCATGCTCAGCGGGGAGTGACACGCCCTCGGCTGGTTGGCTCCGCCCCAGATGGGACCGGTCCGCCGCTTCTATTGGGTGCGGGGGTTACCGGGCTCCGCCCTTGACGAGGAGCTGACAGGGAGCCCCTATTTGGTAACCCCGTCGAGCACATGTTCGATGGCGGCTCGTTGGAAAGGCCTGGTGCCCTCCCAACACCCCCTACCAACCAAGCCGGAGTGAGGACGCGCACTCCCCGCGCCCGCCGCTGCTGCTGTTGTTGTTGTTGTTGTTGTTGCTGAACCATGAGGAAGAGCTGCGGGGAGGTATTGGGAGGTCCTAAACTTCCTAACGGTGCCATACAATCACATTCTGGTGCAACGAAGGGTCAGAATTAATGGAAACGAGTCCTTAACTGACATAGACTAAGAATAACTAGCAAGATGTCCTATAGTTGTCTTACATGAGATGCGGTGAACCTGGGCACGACATTTAATGGGGGAAATAGGGGGAGGTCGGGTCTACAGAGTGTTGTTTACAGAAAATGGGACTAGGGAATGGGGGATTGGGGATAGTTGGGAAGTATTGAGGAAATAGGGGAATATTTACAAGCAGATATGGATGGATGCAAATCCCATATCCGCAACATTGCACCCTTCTCTACCTCGGGGCGTCCCGACCCGATAAATTTTTACCTACGTTAGTGTGGCACTCAGATGTAGTTCCCTCTACTATTAACTCAACCCTGAGTGCGACAGTTTTACAGATGTTCACAAATGAGTAAATATGTCCCCCTGCGACGTTGCACCCTTCTCCTAACAGAAACACACCCACAGGATAACCGAATCGCGGAAAGCATCCTCAAACTAAACATACAGCCGGTAGGGAGCATCATTTATACAAGACTGATATTTACACTACGATCCAGGACCTGTTCTTTGAGGAACACATGCAGATGTTATGCATAGAGAGAGAGAGCACGCATGCCAGCATCGATACACCAACCCACGAGTGCCCTGTGGCCCTACGGCCTTTAATAATGTGCAGAGCACCCCGTCCAAGCACCAAAAGCACCACCCCATTATGCACAGTCAGCACCATCCGGTGCACCAATAAAGTGTTCAATAATAAATGCCCAATTAAGTGTCCATGGTCACCGGTGGTGTCGCAGCCGGCCGATGTTCTGCCGCTGGTCTTGCCTTCATGGAGTGCACTTGGCCTTCTGGCTTCTTTAGAAATAAAGAAAGGCGCCAACCGCGTCCATTTCTTAATTGTGGCCATCAGGGGGCCAACTAAAAGTGGTTCACCTGTATGGCATAGGTGCCACGTTGACCCAGAGGTCCATCCACGGGTGGTGCTTGACCGCCAAAGAACTGCGGTCCATTGTGGGCGGCCACCAAAATTGCGGTCCATATGGTGTATCGATCCAGGCAGCAAGCAGCGGAAGTACAGGCCCACAACTGCGGAGCCAGCACCTCTCTCTCCTCTCTCTCTGCCCCAAAGCCAGATCCTCGGAGGTGGGAGACAAAAGAAGCCTAGTGAGTAAGGTGGTAAGGGCGCAAAAGTGCACGCAATTCAAGGTAATGCACACTGGGGGCACATGGGAACCAGGTGAGACAGGTACGTTCCTACCGTACGCCCCCCCCCCTCCCACCAGGTAACCTACATTGCCCCTCCCTTACCCCTTACTGTATCCACAAAACACAACACTACCCATAAACATCTACTTTACACATCAACAAACGTCCCTACTGTCTTCCCCGTTCCTCCCATAAACCAAATTCGTCTTCTCTCCCTCCTAACCAATCAAATTTGCCATTTCCAACTCTCATCAAAATTTGCCATCTCCAACTCAAACATCAAAATTTGCCATCACCAATTCATCATCAGTCCCTCCTAAGGAGGGAGAGATGGAATCACCCCAATGTCTCATCCACGTCGTGATGCGTCTCACAAATCCACACAGCAATTCTCCCTTCCTGCAACACAGAACAAAGGAACACAGGTGTGGAGTCATCATCACCCCCTCAGGTAAGTGGCTGCGTATGGTGCGACAGGTTCATCAATCCTAACTATTTCCTAAATGACTTTAACAACTTTACATTACCCGGGGTCTTTCCCTGCCAATCCATTGGCCAACTTACACTATGGGTTCTAAAAACCAATTCCCATTGACCAAACTGTGGTGCTTCTCAAGTTGGGGTCTCACTCCCCCGATTCATCACTCGGTGCCCCCGCACAATTTCGGTGGCTGGGTCGTGTGACGCTCCCAGCTGGTCCGCCCACCTGCACACCTCCACCACTGTTGTTGCCTACCGAGCTCACCTGCTCCTCACCCTAACCTAACTAACTGGGGAAGGCCCTCTCGCACTCTCACCCCCTCAGTGCCCTCTCTGGCACGGGCTGCCCGATCCACACCCGGGATCCTCAGGCACCCACTGACACTAACGGCTCCCAGAGCCCACCTGCGGCCTCACCTGGCCGACATCTAACAGTGGCGGAGTGCCCAACCATTCACACTCATACTAACAGGCCACACGACCAGCCAATTTCACCACACCAATGCACCCATCCACAATACCATTCTGCAACCGCACCACAAATGCCAATATCCAACCACAATTTACCTATACCTTCTAACTATTCTTTAAACTACCCTCCCCGAGTACTCGTGAAAAGGGGTCCACTCTTCCCCCATCCACACCTTCGCACCATGCACACCACTCCGTACCACTTACTCCAACTCTCTCCACACCACTCATTCTCTGCTCCATATATTCCACACACCTGTACTTGCACACCTGTGCTCTCATACTTGGTGCCGCCTGCACCCTTCTCTCCCCCAAGCGCATTCGCGCTGATCCACAACACTCACTACTCATACACTGCTCCACACACCTGTCCAGTTCTCACACAGCATCATCTCATCTAACTACTCCCCTCTGAAACTTGCGCTTCCCAGTCGTCCCTTTAAACTATTGCGCTCCCTCGTCATTATCATCCACTCTAATCTACCTGCGTCCCCTCTACAGGTATCCTTGTCACTAACTAACCTTAACGTTACCTAATGTCATCTTCGCTAGATCCCTACACACAATATCCTAACCCACCCGGGCTAGTTTTCACTGCCATAAACCCCATAAACCTAGTGCTCCTTTGCCCCCATTCATGGGAAGGGTGGCAGGGATGCCACCCTTACCCACCGTCATACGGCGCGAGTGGGACCTTGTGGGACCACCTCGTATGTGAGTCGTTGCCCGCCTGCCGGACCCCGTGCGTCGCCCCTTGCGGGGTCAGCGCGGGGCCGAACCGGCCGGGCCCCCACAGTACATTACCCCCAAGGGGCTCCCGTGCCTCCCCTGTCCCTCTAAAAACTACCCCTGTTGGTGTCGATGCATGGGTCACACTTCCGCAACCCGCTACCCATTCCATACCACCACAACCTTGCTCACTCACACCTCGCACCTCTCCCATCACCGGGCCCTCTCGCTCGCACCCTCGTTCCATACCCTCCGGACCAGCCATACACCTCACTCTTGGCCTCTCACGAACATCCGGGTCCATCTCGACCCCCAAGCTTATTAAATCACCTGGCGCATCATACGCACGACCATATTGGTCACCACTTACACCGGGTCCTCTTTCTCTTCGCTTCTCCTCCATCACCTGCGAATCCCTCATCCGGTTAATGAGCACATCATCACGATCCGAACACAGACTTTGGACCAATTCTTTTACTTCCTCCTTTATCTCTTTCTTATCCTCTCTCCGTCGCTTCTTAATTTCGCTCACCCCTTCTTCCACTTCTTCTAATTTCTGCTTCACCTCCTTCATCTCCTCGTGTGCCCCCTTAAGTTCTTCCTCTAACTCCACCTTATTTTTTTCTATGTGCTCCCGCACCTCCCGCTCTTTAACCTCCATCACCTCTACCACCTTGTTCATTTTCCTTGTCAGGTCCTCATGTACCGTCTGACACTCTTTTTTAATTACCCCTACGTCCTTTTTCATCTCCTTCTGTGTCAATTTTAAACCCTCTATTACCGCTGTGTTCTTCTTTACCTGGTCCCCCAACTCCTTTTGTCCCACTGTCAGTTGTTCTACTCCCAGCGTCAACTCCTCTATACCACCTTGCAATTTTACAGTCCCCTTTCTCACCTCCTTCTCCATGCGCTCCTTACAGTGCCTCACCTCCTCGCGCACTCCTCCGACCTCCTCACTCACACCTCTTCTGATCTCCTCTCCCATCACTTGCATCTCCTGCCCAGATGCCACCCTCATCCGCTCCATTTCCTCCCTGTGAGCATCCAATTTAGTTTCTACCCCCATTCTGACCCCCTCTATCTGCTGCCCCATTTTTTTAACTTCCCTTTCCGCTTGGTCCCTTATGTCCCTCAATTTGCCTTCCATACTGTTTTCTAACCCCTCTAACCCCTTCTTCATCCCTTCCATTTGATTCTCTTGAGCGGCCATTCTGTTTTCTACCCCCATTAACCCATGTTTCACCCCTTCTATCCCATTGTCTAACCCCTCTAATTCCTTGTCTAATCCCTCACCGGTACCCCTCGCTTCGTCCCTCATTACCCCCATTTGGCCCTCCAATCGCTCACCCAATCGCTCAATTTGGCCCCCCATACTCATCTGTACAGCTACCTGTAGCTGCGCAATGAGGGCCTGCATGTCAATCCCTCCCACTTGTGCAGCGGGCGCGGCCGCCGTAGCCATCTGCGAGGCGCCATTTTGCGCTCCCGTAACCTCGTGCGCGAGGACGCCATTTTGCGAACCTGCCGCCCTCACTGCTTCGCTCTCCTCATGTCCCTCAATTTGGTCCTGGATCGACCCTGCCTCACTCTCCTCTACCGGAACCCAGCCGTCTTGATCTGCCATAGCGCGACTTTCAAAATTCGGGTTTTTTGTAAAACAAAATCAAATTTCGGTGTCTTTATAATTTTGACCAAATTTTTTCCTAGATGTTTTTTAAAAAAATTTGGTTCGGGCCTCGAATCTCACTCCTCGACACTAATTGTTACGGATCGTGGTTAGATGTTATTTCGACCGAGCGGTGGTGTATTACCGCGACCTAACAGTTATTCCCCGACTAGACCCCGATTCCACCCAGACGTTGACCAAATCGCGCTATGCTAAATCAATGATGGAAAGGACACAACGACTGGGATAGATGAAACGACGCAAGGGGTACAGTTCTCAAGACCTCCGGAGGAGGATATAATTAGTGGTGGAGAAAAGGGGTAGATTACAAGGTAGTGAGGTAAAGGCACAGAAGAGATAGGCACTTAGTTACAGTCTTAGCTTAGCCCAGACAGACCACAGACAAACGGAACAAGGCTGACTTACACAGGGATTGACGGCAGGGAAGGACAGGTAGTTCGATAGCACAAGGTGCACCTTGGCTCGGGGACAGGATCAAGCACGGTCCAAGAGATGCAGGGAGGCCTCACAGCGCTCGGAGGTGGCATCTTTCTTTCTCCAAGCTCAGCGCGCATCTGACGTCACCTCCCTCTTCCTGCGCATGCTCAGCGGGGAGTGACACGCCCTCGGCTGGTTGGCTCCGCCCCAGATGGGACCGGTCCGCCGCTTCTATTGGGTGCGGGGGTTACCGGGCTCCGCCCTTGATGAGGAGCTGACAGGGAGCCCCTATGTGGTAACCCCGTCGAGCACATGTTCGATGGCGGCTCGTTGGAAAGGCCTGGTGCCCTCCCAACACCCCCTACCAACCAAGCCGGAGTGAGGACGCGCACTCCCCGCGCCCGCCGCTGCTGTTGTTGTTGTTGTTGTTGCTGAACCATGAGGAAGAGCTGCGGGGAGGTATTGGGAGGTCCTAAACTTCCTAACGGTGCCATACGATCACATTCTGGTGCAACGAAGGGTCAGAATTAATGGAAACGAGTCCTTAACTGACATAGACTAAGAATAACTAGCAAGATGTCCTATAGTTGTCTTACATGAGATGCGGTGAACCTGGGCACGACATTTAATGGGGAAAATAGGGGGAGGTCGGGTCTACAGAGTGTTGTTTACAGAAAATGGGACTAGGGAATGGGGGATTGGGGATAGTTGGGAAGTATTGAGGAAATAGGGGAATATTTACAAGCGGATATGGATGGATGCAAATCCCATATCCGCAACAATATATATATACATATATATATATATATATATATATATATATTTTATATATATATATATATATATATATATATATATATATATATACACACACACTAAATTACCAAAAGTATGCGGACACCCCTTCTAATTAGTGGATTCGGCTGTTTCAGCCACACCTATTGCTGACAGGTATATATAATCAAGCACACAACCATGCAATCTCCATAGACAAACATTGGCAATAGAATGGGCTGTACTGAAGAGCTCAGTGACTTTCAACGTAGCACCGTCATAGGATGCCACCTTTCCAACAAGTCCGTTCGTCAAATTTCTGCCCTGCTCGAGCTGCCACAGTCAACTGTAAGTGCTGTTATTGTGAAGTGGAAACATCAAGGAGCAACAAAAGCTCAGCCGGGAAGTGGAAGGCCACACAAGCTCACAGAATGGGACCGCCGAGTGCTAAAGCGCGTAGCACGTAAAAATCGTCTGTCCGAGGTTGTAACACTCACTACCGAGTTCCAAACTGCCTCTGGAAGTAACGTCAGCACAACAAATATTCGTCGGGAGTTCAATGAAATGGGTTTCCATGGCCGAGCAGCCGCACACAAGCCGAAGATCACCATGCGCAATGCCAAACATCGTCTGGAATGGTGTAAAGCTCACCGCCATTGGACACTGGAGCAGTGGAAATGTGTTTTCTGGAGTGATGAATCTTCACCATCTGGCAGTCCAACGGAAAAATCTGGGTTTGGCGGAAGTCAGGAGAACACTACCTGCCCGAATGCATAGTACCACCTGTAAAGTTTGGTGGAGGAGGAATAATGGTCTGGTGTTGTTTTTCATGGTTCGGGCTGGGGCCATTAGTTCCAGTGAAGGGAAATCTTAACACTACAGCATACAATGACATTCTATACGATTGTGTGCTTCCAACTTTGTGGCAACAGTTTGGGGGAAGGCCCTTTCCTGTTTCAGCATGAAAATGGCCCCATGCACAAAGTGAGGTCCATAGAGAAATCGTTTGTCGATATCGGTGTGGAAGAACTTGACTGGCCTGCACAGAGTCCTGACCTCAACCCCATCGAACACCTTTGGAATGAATTGGAATGCTGACTGCGGGCCAGGCCTAATGCCCAACATCAGTGCCCGACCTCACGAATGCTCTTGTGGCTGAATGGAAGCAAACCTCTGCAGCAATGTTCCAACAACTAGTGGAAAAGCCTTCCCAGAAGATTGAAGGCTGTTATAGCAGCAAAGTGGGGACCAACTCCATATTAATACCCATGATTTTGGAATGAGATGTTCGATGTTCGGGTGTCCACATACTTTTGGTCATGTAGTGTGTATATATGTATGTATATATATACAGACTTGGCATTTAATATGGAATTATTTTTTTTTCTTGACTTGGGTTTCCTTTCTGAACTCAGAATATCAATCTGGTGAGTTTCTTTTACGCTTTGGTGATTTCTTTGTTAAAAGAACCATGTCACTGATTGTCTGTCGCAGCAAGAAGTCAATAACAGGATTATATCACAGGTGGTGTGACAAAATGTACGGACAGGTACATTTGACGATTGGCTTCACAATCGGGTATATAAGGGTTGTTGCGTTCTGTATTAGTGGAAAACAACTGCTGCACGTCTACAAAAGTTATTGCCGCTTCCTCTGGAGATGGTCCGTCAACTCGACAATGCTGTTTGTCATGGAGTGGTGGCTTTACGAAATTCCGGCATGAAACAGTGTGCTATTGCTCGTCAGTATGGCATCACTCAAGGTCAGGTGTCAAAGATCCCGAAACGAAATGCTCAGAGGGGTGTCCCTCCTCCAATATCGAGGCCAGGACGTCCCCGCAGAACCACAAGGAGGGATGATCACCAGCTGCACCGGTTAGTCCGCAATGGCCATACCAAGTCAGCTAATCGGCTTAGGCCTGAGTGGCAGCAACTGACAAATGTGCCTGCATCCAGAAGGCTAGTCAACCAACGACTGGTTCAAGCAAGCTATCGTGCCAGGCGTCCCCTGAGAAAGCCACGCCTGACAAGACAACACCGCCAGCGCCGATTGCAGTGGGCCAGAGAGCACCGTCAATGGCAGCCAGGACACTGGAATCACGTGATCTTCAGTGACGAGTCTTGATTTCTGGTCTATCGTCAAGATGGCCATGTCCGAGTGCGCAGACAAGTGCATGAAGCCTACAACGAAGATTGTATAGTGCCAAGAGTCCAAGCTGGAGGTGGTGGGGTGACCGTTTGGGCTGCTTTTCATGCAGGGGGCAAAACGGACCTGGTTGTTCTGAATGGAAACCTGAACCAGTTCAATTACAGGGCCATTCTGGAAGAAACATTGCTTCCATTTGCTCGTGTAGCCTTTCGAGGAAACTTTGTCTTCCAAGATGACAATGCATGGCCTCATCGTGCTCGCATGATCCAACACTTTCTTGCTGACCGTGGTGTAGAGCGTATGGAGTGGCCTGCCATGTCCCCGGATATGAATCCGATAGAGAACTTGTGGGCAGAATTAACGCGTCAAATCGACAACTTGGACCAGCAGCCTACCTCTGTGCGTGAATTGCAGCAGGCTATTGTCACTGCATGGCATGCGATTCCTGTCCAAACCTTGGCAAATCTCGTGAACAGCATGCCTCAACGTGTACGTGCTCTCCTGAATGCTCGTGGGGGTTAGACGACGTACTGAACTGTAATTTTACTGTCCGTACTCCCAGTTGTAATTTAACTTTTGTTTTTGTTTAAAAAAATTTTGGCTAATGTGCAAATTAAAGAAATACTTCTGGAAAACGTACAGAAGTTTAACACAGTACTGTCTGTGAATTGAGTTCAATATCAGTTTCCATCACTTTCAAGGATCAATTTATTTGCTTCGAAATGTCAAATGTGGTTTTTGTTTCTTTTAAAGGTCACATTAACAAAATCTAGAATAATTTCAACATAATTCCAATTAACTTTTGGTTCTAAGTCAACTTGAAAAGTAAGTTCACCCCCACAAAAAAAATATTCCATATTAAATGCCAAGTCTGTATATATATATATATATATATATATATATATATATATATATATATATATATATATATATATATATATTGTTACGGACACGGTTTTTGGATGTTATTTTACCGAGCGGTGGTGTATTTAACCGCGTCCGAACAGTTACTCCCCGATTAGAACCCGATTCCAACCGAACGTTGACTAATCGCGCTACAGATATTCAATTGGGAAACCTCTAAAGCGACCGAAAGAGAAGAAGAGAGAAGAAAGACAGAGTTTGGAGGAAGAACAGATTTATTATACACACACAAGCAATATTTTAGAGCGACCAATATTATTTACAGCAATAGATGGAAAAGAGCAGTCACACAGTGCATTGTTAACTTATTCTATTTCATTTACTTAATCCCCAAGACAAACGAGTAGGACAGGACGTTCACACTCACACGGTGGATATTGCAGGCAGGTAATGGCTCGAGGTTGATTGCTTGAGAGGAAGGCAAGGTCGGAGGCAGCAGCTTTCAACCCCTCGCGGTTTTGGCGGGAAAACCTCCGTCGCGTATCCGCGGCCGTCACGCGCTGGCTCGGCACACCTGCTCCTCTTCCTGGGGTGGAGCCGTCTCCCTCCGTTCAGCGCGTCTCTCCAACGACAGGGGATATTGCAGGCAGGTAGGTAGGTAGGGCTTGCGGTGGATTGCGCTCCTCTTCCAGGTCATCCCCCAGCGTATCTCTCAAGGCCTCTCCGTAAAGCAGTTCCTTACATTCGCTTTTATCACCTCCGGCGGAATTAAGCCGCCGGCTCCGAGGGCACGCCTACCGGGTCACTCACCGCGGTGTTGATTGGCTGTTAGGGCCGGTTCACTCCTGCCCTCTTCTGACGAGGTGGAGACACGCCTTTCTTCTCCGACCCTGTTTCATGGCCAATGGTGGTTGAAGAGAAAAACCGACCAAAATGCGGAAGGCAAATGGAAGGGAGGTTTTGGGGAAATTGGAAGGGCCTACGCTTATTTTGTTTGATACAATGCAAAGTCAATCTAGTGGAAAACACATACTTAGCCTACATGGAATAAGGAAATACACTATTTAAAAGATATATCGTGACCTGCGTGTATGTTCTATGAAATTAATTAGGAGGACGGCTGCGACCATTATTTACATTACCAGGATGTTACCATACCAAAACCATACTCTTCACATCCGTTACCCTTCCTCCAAAATTGTTACACTCCTCAAAACCCGTTACACTTCTCAAAACCCGTTACACTTCTCAAAATCGTTACACTGCACCCTCCTTTCTTCAGGCACGTCCTCGGGCCTACTAGACTTAACTGAGTGTGACATGTAGGTGTAATTCCCTCTACAATTAACCTGACCCTGAGTGTGACAATTTTAAAACACAAATAAGTATGTCCCCCTATTGCATTGCATCCTGTCTAACAGACTCAAGCCCACAGCTAACCGAATTACGGAATTATTCTGAAACTATACATTTACGGTGGGGAGCATTATTTACAATGACGTGATTTCTTATTTACAACGCAACCCAGGACCTGTGTGTTTTTTTCTTTTCTTTTTTAGGGAACAAGAGAAAGAAATTCCTGTTGGGAGGGAGGAGACAGCACGCATTGCATCGATGCACCAGTACCAATACCACCAAAGCACCCAAAAGCACCCAAAAGCACCACAAGCACCACAAAGCACCACTCGGTGCGCAGTCACCATGGTTCATAATAAACACAACAAAACAACTGGTGGTGGTCTTCTCCTTGTCTGCTGGGCCGATGTTCTTCCTGACATCTTCTGGCTTCATGCGGCCTATTTGGACATAATAAAAAGCACAACTTGTGTTCGTTTTTTATTATTATTTAGGGCCTCAGGGGCCAACTAAGGGTGGTCCACCTGTTTGGCATAGGTGCCACCTTACCGAGGTCCGCAAGCAAGATTCCCTGGCCACTATGGCCGGTCTCCAACAGAGGTGCTCTGCCCCAGAACCTGGGGTCCATCAAGTGGTACTTGGCCGCCGAACAGCGGTCCATAAAGTGGTACATCAACGCAATGCGTGCTGGTTCTGGGAATCTCGGGCGCACAATGGCCACCTCACGCACGCTCCCCTCGGCACCCAATGGCGCACAGGTCATGTGGGAGACAAAAGAAAGACAATTGAGCGAGGGGTAAGGTCACAAGGGTACACGTCAAACAAGGCAATGCAAGGTGAAATGCGTACGGAGGGCGAAGTGAGAAAGCTCGTCCCTACCGTACGTCACCCCCCTGTCACCTACACTACCCTTGCTCTTACCCCATATTTACAAAATCTACCCATTTACAAATTCGTCACTACTGTCACGTCTTCCCCATATTTCCCTTATACCAAATTCGTCACCACAATCCCTCTACTTCAAAATTTGCCATCATCAATTCATCATCAATCCTCAAAAGGAGGGAGAGATGGAATTACGCACAATGTCACACCCACGTCATGATGCGTCTCACAACCCAACCATTTGCACAGTAAAAAATAATCAAACATGGCATGGTGTGGAGTACCTGTCACCTCAGGTGAGTGGATGCAGATGGTGTGAGGAGATCCTTCATCCTAACTATCCTCTAAATGATTTTAACACACTTTACACTACCCGGGGTCTTTCCCTGCCAATCCATTGGCAATCTTACTCTATGTGGTTTTAAAAACCAATTCCCATTGACCAAACTGTGGTGCTTCTCAATTTGGGGTCTCACTCCCCCGATTCATCTCCCGGTGCTCTAGCACAATTTCTGGGCTGCGACGTGTACCTCTCCCAACAGGTCTACCCACCTGCACACCTCCACCACTGTAGTTGCCACCCGAGCTTACCTAGCTCCTCACCCTAACCTAACTAACTGGGGACAGCCCCTCTCCTGGCTCTGTCACCCCATGGTGCCCTCTGGCACTGGGCTACCCGGGTCCGTCCTCCGGATCCTCGGGCCCCATCCACAACAACTACTACCGGCTCCCAGAGCCCACCTGCGGCCTCACCTGGCCGACATCCTCACAGTGGTGGAGTGCCCAAACCAACTACACACACTAACAGGCTACACGCCCAGCCATTTCCACAACACTAATGCACCCATCCAAAGACCATTCTTCCACTCGCACCACAGATGCCAATATCCAACCACAATTTACCTATACCCTCTACCTAACACTTACACTACCCGCCCCGGGTATCCGTGATGGGGGTCCACTCTTCCCCCATTCACACCTTCGCACCATCCACTCCACTCCACAATTTCCACCATACTCACTCCACGACCATCCATTCCAATACTCCATACCATTTATTCCATACACCTGTCTTTCATTCACCTGTCGTTGCACACCTGTGCAATCATACCTGGTGCCACCTGCACCCTCCTTTCTTCCTGGACCATTTGGTCAACACAACACGCAATCACCACTACTCCCTCATACACTGCTCCACACACCTGTTCAGTTGCACACCTGTGCAATCACACCTGTTCCATTCTCACCCGTTCAATCCTCACACACACGGCATCATCTCAGCTAACTACTCCCCTCTGAAACTTGCGCTTCCCAGTCGTCCCTTTAAACTATTGCGCTCCCACGTCATTATCATCCATACTAATCTACCTGCGTCCCCACTACAGGTATCAGTCACTAACTAACCTTAACGTTACCTAATGTCATCTTCTAGATCCCTACACACAATATCCTAACCCACCCGGGCTAGTTTTCACTGCCATACACCCCATAATCTATTGCTCCTTTGCCCCCATCTGTGAGGGATGGTGGATTTGCCATCCCACCACATCGGGGGTCTCTCACTACCAATTTCGCTCGTCCAAATCCAACAATTCAAAAATTTTCCATTTACTGCCAATTCTATTCACTTTTCTAAATTTCGTTTCAAATCACTACTATCATCATCACAGTCCGTCTACTTATTACATCCTCTCGGTGCGCCAATTCACATCTACAGCCCGGCTTCGTACAGCCGAGCACTGAACGCGGATTCTTTTGTGCTGGCGGCTGGATGCGTCCCGCATTCGGGGCCGGGGCGGGGGCTTACCCGGGCCGAGATCCCACGCATCACCTCGGCGTGGAGCCATCCAATGTCCCGATCTCGACCTGCCGGCACGTCTCAACAAAACGTGGTCGCCATAGCGACCCTTCCTATCCAGCCGCCCGCTCCGCCTAGTGGAGCCCGGCCGCGGCCGTTCAAAGCGAGGCCCAGCGTGGATCGCGCACGGCGGTTCTTTCGAAACCGCCGTGGTTCGGATCCCCGCTGGTCCTCGCGGCACGCGAAGCTGCCCGACGCGCACCGAGGGCCCGAGTCGGCTATAAGTCGTTCTAACCTTTAACCCAGTTATCGTCGACGCTTCACCTGGATTCCTACAAGCATACGCTACCCCTTTCTTGCTCATACATGCAGCTGTTCCCATTCTCCTCGTACCTTTCCTGACACACCTCGGTACACCCATTCCACTCACAGCCTTGGTCACACACCTGACCACCAAACACTTTGGCACACATTCGTTGCTCGCACACCTCACCAATACACCGCTTCGCGCCCCCTCCTCGGTCACCTCCTCTGTGACAATCACAGGTGTGCCCTCATTCGCACACCCAACCACGTGCCTCACCACCAACTCCAGCATGCATTCCCACTCACGCTCTACCATTCCAGGTGTGCATCCTTCCATCCCAGGTGTACATCCTCGCTCCCCTGTCACAACCAACTCACTCTCCTTGTCACTCTCAATACTCTCACCTCCATTCTTGACAGCGCACTCACCCTTACTTTCGACGGCACACTCTTTCCTCATGCACCCGTCCGTTACACACCTTTCTCGCGCACACCCTCCCGTTACATCCTCTGTAACACTCACCACAGGCGTACACTTCCTCGTTACATCCTCTGTAACACTCACCACAAGTGTACACTCTCTCGTTACTTCCTCCGTAACACTCACCACAGGTGTACACTCTTTCGTTACTTCCTCCGTAACACTCACCACACCGCGCTTCCATGTACCCCCTCGCACACGCGCTCCGACCGGCTCACTCCTGACGGCACACTCACTCCTCGGCGTGCACTTTTTCCTCACACACCCCATGGTCGGACATTCTCGCACACCTCTTTTTTCGCACACCTGACCTGTCACACACTTCACCAACGGCCTTTCACGAACACCCGGATCTACACCACCCCCCAAGCCGACTGAATCTCCCCTCACATCATGTACATTGCCACTCACCTCCGTACCTCGTCGCACCTCCTCTGCCACCTGCAAACTTTTTATTTGGTTAGTGAGCACTGCATCATGATTTGAACACAGACCTTGTACATATTCCATGACTTCCTCCTTTATCTCCCTCTTAGTTTCCCTCCGTCTCTTCTTAATTTCACTCACCCCTTCTTCCACTTCCTCTACTTTTTGTTTAACCTCTTTTATTTCTCGGTGCGTCTCCTCAAGTTCGTCCTCTAAGGCTACCGTGACCGTCTCTATGTGCATCCTCACCTGCCGGTCCTTTGTCTCCATTATCTCTGTCACCTCCTCCAACCTCTTCGTCAATCCCTCATGTACCATTTGACATTCCTTTTGTGTTGCTATTAATTCATTTTTTATGTCCTTTTGTGTTGCTTTTAAACCCCCGATGATTGCTGTGTTCTTTTCCACTTGGTCCGTTAGTTCCTTTTGTCCCACTGTCAGCTGTTCTACTCCTTTCGTCAGATCTTCTATTCCCCCCTGTAACTTTGCCGTATTATTTCTCACCTCTTTCTCTATACGCTTTTCGCCTCGCTTTACCTCCTCGCGCAGCCCCGAGACCTCCTCACTCACCCCTCGTCGTATTTCCTCCATCTGGTTCCCCATCTGTTCGATTTCCCGGGCGGATTGTTCCCCTATTTCCCGCAATTTGTCCTCCATCCTATTTTCTAACCCCATTAACCCATTTTTCACCTCTTTTATCCCGTTGTCTAACCCCCCAAATTTAGCTTCTAGCCGTTCCCCCATTTCCCCCAATTTTCCCCCCATTTCCCCCATTTTGCCCCCCATTGCCCCCATTTGGCCCTCTAATCGCTCACTATTAGCCCTCGCTTCGTCCCTCATTTTGTCCATAAGGGCCCCGATTTGTAGCAACAAAAGGTTTGAATCCACCAGAGGCGCTACCACGGTCGCGGGCGTGGCAAAATTTGGTGCCGCTACACCCACGTGCGCGAGGACGCCATTTTGCGCGTCTGACACCCCCTCAACCGCCTCCTCATTGCTCTCCTCCTCCCTTTCTTCCACATACATTTCCCCTGGTTCCTGGGTTACCCCTAACCCGTCTATCTCCCCCACCGACATCCGATCGCCTTGATTGTCCATGGCGCGATCTCAAAATTCGGGTTTTATAAAACAACACAATTTCGTCCGCTTTATAATTTTGAGCACGTGCAGCGCGCTCCGGGTCGATCTCACTCCCCGACACCAATTGTTACTGTACTAACACAATTGGTGTCCAAAATTTGGGCTAAATAAATTTAGTCCCAGGTTCGAATCCCACCTCCTGACTACCAATTGTTACGGACACGGTTTTTGGATGTTATTTTACCGAGCGGTGGTGTATTTAACCGCGTCCGAACAGTTACTCCCCGATTAGAACCCGATTCCAACCGAACGTTGACTAATCGCGCTACAGATATTCAATTGGGAAACCTCTAAAGCGACCGAAAGAGAAGAAGAGAGAAGAAAGACAGAGTTTGGAGGAAGAACAGATTTATTATACACACACAAGCAATATTTTAGAGCGACCAATATTATTTACAGCAATAGATGGAAAAGAGCAGTCACACAGTGCATTGTTAACTTATTCTATTTCATTTACTTAATCCCCAAGACAAACGAGTAGGACAGGACGTTCACACTCACACGGTGGATATTGCAGGCAGGTAATGGCTCGAGGTTGATTGCTTGAGAGGAAGGCAAGGTCGGAGGCAGCAGCTTTCAACCCCTCGCGGTTTTGGCGGGAAAACCTCCGTCGCGTATCCGCGGCCGTCACGCGCTGGCTCGGCACACCTGCTCCTCTTCCTGGGGTGGAGCCGTCTCCCTCCGTTCAGCGCGTCTCTCCAACGACAGGGGATATTGCAGGCAGGTAGGTAGGTAGGGCTTGCGGTGGATTGCGCTCCTCTTCCAGGTCATCCCCCAGCGTATCTCTCAAGGCCTCTCCGTAAAGCAGTTCCTTACATTCGCTTTTATCACCTCCGGCGGAATTAAGCCGCCGGCTCCGAGGGCACGCCTACCGGGTCACTCACCGCGGTGTTGATTGGCTGTTAGGGCCGGTTCACTCCTGCCCTCTTCTGACGAGGTGGAGACACGCCTTTCTTCTCCGACCCTGTTTCATGGCCAATGGTGGTTGAAGAGAAAAACCGACCAAAATGCGGAAGGCAAATGGAAGGGAGGTTTTGGGGAAATTGGAAGGGCCTACGCTTATTTTGTTTGATACAATGCAAAGTCAATCTAGTGGAAAACACATACTTAGCCTACATGGAATAAGGAAATACACTATTTAAAAGATATATCGTGACCTGCGTGTATGTTCTATGAAATTAATTAGGAGGACGGCTGCGACCATTATTTACATTACCAGGATGTTACCATACCAAAACCATACTCTTCACATCCGTTACCCTTCCTCCAAAATTGTTACACTCCTCAAAACCCGTTACACTTCTCAAAACCCGTTACACTTCTCAAAATCGTTACAATATATATATATATATATATATATTGTTACGGAATCCAACGTCGGCCTTCCCCACTTACCAAGGGGGGATTAGTCCCCTCGTCTATGACTGGCCGACGTGGTCCTGGGGGTATGACGTCATGCCCGGTCAGCGCTGGGTAGGGTATTAGGCCCAACCGTCCTATGACCTAAATACCAACACCCACCGGTACGCAAGGAAATACTCCCCCACCCACGGTCGCAGCGTAATGGACTAGTTGCGCCGAGCGAAGCGAACTGCACCGTGAGCCGGTTACCAAGACTGACCCGATTAATCTTCGTCGGCCGAATCGCGCCACGGGCCCTCAATGGGGGAAATCACTAAAGCGACCGAATGTGAAGAAGAAGACGAAGGTAGGAAGAACAAATATAATTTATTACTATTATTTACAAATCATCAAAATAACCAAGGAGAAAGAAGGATAAGAAAATAACGACAGAAAGGAGCAAGGAGACACAGTGCAATTATTAGCTTAACTATACAAGCTTAATTAATACCCCAGGACAACGTGAGAGACAGACGAACGATCACACTTACACGGGGAATGCAGGCAGGAATGAATGGCTGAAGGTGGATGGCTTGGAGAGGCAAGGAAGGTCCAGCGGGGACTGGGCACGGTCGGGCCGGAAGGCACCGCCGTCAAAAAGCCGAGCCGCGGTCGTGCGAACTCTCGCGGTTCCAAACTGCGCGGGCGAAGTCCCTTTTTCCGCACTGCTGCGTCGCGCGCTCCTTGCGTTGCCTCGGTCCGTATCTCCTCTGCAGCGCGGCACGTATCTCATCTGCAGCTCGGCACGTATATCATCTGCGTAGCTCATCTGCTTGGACTCATCTGCAGCGCGGCACGTATTTCATCTGCTTGGACTCATCTGCAGCGCGGCACGTATTTCATCTGCTTGGACTCATCTGCAGCGTGGCACGTATTTCATCTGCTTGGACTCATCTGCAGCGCGGCATGTATTTCATCTGCTTGGACTCATCTGCAGCGCGGCACGTATTTCATCTGCTTGGACTCATCTGCCGTGGGGGCGTCTCCCGCGGGTTATATAAGCCCCACCCTTGAACCTTCGCGAACCTCCCAGATCGTTCTCTCTCCGCCCGCTCAAGCCAAACCCCTTCGTGCTGGGTTGGTTGAGCGGGGCCGACTCACTCCTCCTTCCTATGACGAGGTGCGGAGACACGCCTTTCCTCTCCGAACCGACCGCGTGCTCAATGGAGTCCATTTGCGGCGAAAACCATCCAAACCTGGCACTTTGAAGATGGGACCTAATCTTATTTAATTCGGTGCAATGGAGAGTCGACTATTGAGAAGCACAGCCTTAAACTACATAAAATAAGGGAATAACTATTTAAAAGGATATATGGTGCCCTGCGTGTATGTTTATGGAATTAACTAAGAGGACGACCTTCGACCTTTCTTTACATTACGGAGGGTGACATTTACACACAACAAAACCATAATTCTCACATTCGTTACACTTTCTCAAATTCGTTACACTGCACCCTCCTTCCTTCAGGCCCGCCCTCGGGCCTATAAAACTTTACTTTTAGTGTGACACGTAGGTGTAGTTCCCTCTACAATTAACCTGACCCTGAGTGCGACAATTTTAAAACACAAATAAATATGTCCCGCTACTCCATTGCACCCTATCTAACAGTTTCGCACCCACAGCTAACCAAATTGCGGAATGGTTCTCAAACTATACATTTACGGTGGGGAGCATTATTTACAGTGACGTTATTCCTTATTTACAACGCAACCCAGGACCTGTGATTTTTTTCTTTTCAGGCAAACAAAAAGAAATTCCTGTTGGGAGGGAGGAGACAGCACGCATTGCATCGACGCACCAGTACCATAAGCACCAAACGCACCAAAAGCACCAAACTCACCAACCAGTGCACAGTCATTACAGTTTGTAATAAACACAAAAAACAACTGGTGGTGGTCTTCTCCTTCTCTGCTGGGCCGATGTTCTTCCCGATGTCTTCTCTCTTCATGCGCCCTATTTGAACTATAAAAAGCACAGAGTGTCCATTTTTTATTTCGGGCCACAGGGGCCAACCAAGGATGGTCCACCTGTTGGGCATAGGTGCCACCTACCGAGGTCCGCAAGCAAGATTACCTGGCCACTATGGCCTGTCCCCAGCAGAGGTGCCCTGCCCCAGAACCTGTGGTACTTGGCCGCAGAATCATCAAGTGGTACTTGGCCACAGAACAGCGGTCCATAAAGTGGTACATCAATGCAATGCATGCTGGTTGCGAGAGTCCTGGCACACAAGGCGACCTCCGCACGCTCCCCTCGACGCCCAGTGGCGCACAGTCCTCGGGTGGGAGACAAGGGGCGGGGGGGGGGGGGGAGAAGACAGGTGAGCGAGGGGGTAGGGTCACAAGGGTACACATCAAACAAGGTAATGCAGGACGAGGTGCGTACGGAGAGCGAAGTGAGAAATGCTCGTCCCTACCGTACGCCCCCCACATGTGACCTACACTACCCCCCCTTGCCCCTCCCCATATTTACAAAAAACCTACACATTTACAAATTCGTCACTACTGTCACGTCTCCCCCATATTTCCCCTATACCAAATTCGTCACCACAATCCCTCTAACCAAAATTTGCCATCACCAATTCATCATCAATCCTCATGAGGAGGGAGAGATGGAACACAAAGCACAATGTCACACCCACGTCATGATGCGTCTCACAATCCAAAACATTTGCACAATAAAATTAATCAAACCTGGCATGGTGTGGAGTAGCGTCACCTCAGGTGAGTGGATGTAGATGGTGCGAGGATATCTCAATCCTAACTACCTTCTAAATGACTTTAATACACTTTACACTACCCGGGGTCTTTCCCTGCAAAACCATTGGCCATCTTACTCTATGCGGTTTTAAGAACCAAATTCCCATTGACCAAACTGTGGTGCTTCTCAATTTGGGGTCTCACTCCCCCGGTTCAACTCCCTGTGCCCTTGCACAATTTCCAGGCTGAGTCGTGTAGCTCTCCCAGCAGGTCTACCCACCTGCACACCTCCACCACTGCAGTTGCCTCCGAGATTACCTGCTCCTTGACCTAACCTATCTAACTGAGGAAGGCCCTCCTTGGCGCTTACCCCACTCGGTGCCCTCTCTGGCACTGGGCTACCCGGGTCCGTCCTCCGGACCCTCGGGCCCCATCCACAACAACTCTACCGGCTCCCAGAGCCCACCTGCGGCCTCACCTGGCCGACATCCTCACAGTGGTGGAGTGCTCAACCAACTACACACACTAACAGGCTACACACCCAGCCATTTCCACGACACTAATGCACCCATCCACCCATCATTCTTCCACCACGCACCACAGATGCCAATATCCAACCACAATTTACCTGTACCCTCTACCTAACTCTTAAACTACCCTCCCCGGGTATTCGTGATAGGGGACCACTCTTCCCCCATTCACACCTTCGCAACATCCACTCCACTCCACAGTTTCCACCATACTCACTCCATACCATCCATTCCATACTCCATATATTCCATACTCCATACACCTGTTCAGTTGCACACCTGTGCAATCACTCCTACTGGTGCTTCCTGCACCCTCCTTCCTCCCTGGACCATTTGGTCAACACACCACTCAATCACCAGTTACTCACTCATACACTGTTCCATACACTTTCCATTTACAAAACCATTGCCTCAGGCACCCAGATTTTCCCACGCTCACACACACATCTCTCCCGAGCATTGCCCCGCAATTCCTCATTTCACCGATATCAATACTCACTCACACGGCATCATCTAATCTACCTGGTGCCCTGCTAAAACTCGCGCTTCCCAGTCGCCCCTTACATTATTGCGCTCCCTCGTCATTATTATCCAACTACCCTCTCTATGTCCCCGACTACCTGTCCACTGTTGCTACCTAACCTTACCGTTACCTATGGTCATCTTCTCTAGATCCCTACACACGATATCGTAACCCTCCCGGGCTAGTTTTCACTGCCAACCTCATAACTAGTGCTCCTTTGCCCCTGCTGTGAGGGATGGCAGAGTTGCCATCCCACCACATCGGGCATCTCTCACTACCAATTTGGCTCATCCAATTGCAACCAATCAAAAATTTCCAATTACAAATTCCCTATCCCAAAATTTCGAATCCAAAAACACTATCATCATCACCGTCCATTAAACTTGAGCCTCGGTGCGTCGTTACATTCTCAAAGCCCGGCTGCGCACAGCCGAGCAATGAACGCGGGTGGTTTGGTCGCCTGCAGGTTGAATCCGTCCGGCATTCGGTTCGGGGGGGGGGGGGGGCTTGGTCGGGCCGAGATTCCACGCATCATCTCGGCGCGGATCCTTGCGGTCTCCGGCCCGATGGCTCCATCTCGCCCGGTCGAAACCCCGTCCCCACGAGGGGGCACCGTCCGCTTCCTCTTACCCGCCCCTGAACCGGACCGGTCACCTCGCCCGACAAGGCCCGGACTCGACCGTGCGGGGCCTAGCATCCAACAAAGCGCACCGTGCACCGAGCACCCGCGTCGGCTATCCGTCACCCTAAACGCTACCCCGTTCAATGTCGATGCGTTATTTGCATGCCCACACGCAGACGCGACCCTTTCCACACTCACCAAGCCCGGCGTTCCAACGCCGCCCATACATTCCACACACTCCGTCCATTCCACCAACGCACTCCCTGTTACACACCACACCTCTCGCGCACACTCGCCGTTCGCACACTTCCTTAACACACCTCGTGCACCGTCTTGCGCACTCTCCTCACTCGGTACATACTCCGTACCACTCACCATGGGCGTGCACTCTTGCATCCACCCACTAACGCGCTCCGAGGGGCTCTCCCACACCCGCGCCACAACCAACTCAGGTGTGCTTCCTCGCACACGTTCCACCACCACCTCACTCTCCGTGTCACACTCACCCTCGCACGTACACTCCGTATCGCTCTCACTCCCTTTGTCACACTCCGTACACCCCGACGTGCATTCTCGCTCGCACTTTTTAACACGCTCACTCTTTGACGCACACTTTTTCCTCACACGCGTGCCATTCGCTTTAACACAGCACACAAAGGACCTTCCACGAACGCCCGGGTGCTTCCTCGATCCCAAGCGCGCAACAATTCTCTTCGCGCCGAACACTCTGCCGAAAAACCTCTTAGCGCCATATACAGCCCGTCTCACCTTTGGGATCCTCTTCTCCACGCGCACCTGCAAATCTTTATAAGGATTAGCAAGTACGGCATCAGGATGTGCATTCAGACTTTGAGCAATATCCATCTCTCCCTTCAATTCCCGGGCTACCTCCATCATCTTTTCAATTTCAACCATAACTATTGCTCTTTCTTTATTCACCTCGACGACCGCTGGCTTTAATAAAATTCCCTCTTCTACCTCAGCGGTCGCCGGCTGCCCCATACCCCGGGTCGCGATCTCTATACCCGTCATTCTACCCGTGCTTTTCTCCACTTTGCCCAACCAGTGCTCCTTGACCCGCTTTACCTCCTCGTGCACCTGTGGGACCTGCTCGCCCAACCTGCAGTCTCTGTCCCTCTCCGCTGCCCTTACTTCAGATGCGACTCTGTCCCTCGCTAGTCCCTCATTAATTTCTTTGGCTTGGCCAACCATGCCCCCCAGTTTGTCCCCTAAGCCGCTTCCGAATCCCTCAAATTTGCTTCCGAGTCCCTCAAATTTGCCTCCGAGTCCCTCAAATTTGCCTCCGAGCCCCTCCAATTTGCCTCCGAGTCCCTCCAATTTGCTTCTGAGCTCCTCAATTTGATTTTCTAATCGCTCCCCCATTCTGTTTTCCAATCCTCCGATTTGGTTTCCCATGTGCTGCCCCATTCGATTTTCTAATTGCTCACCCTGAGCCCTTGTCTCTTCTTTTTGGGTGTCCAATTTGGCCATTATTTGCATCATAAATACCCTCATGTACTCCGGCATCTCGGGCTCGGCTGCCGCGACCACGTGCGAAGTGCCATTTTGTGTCCCTTCAACCACGTGCGCGAGGGCGCCATTTTGTGTCCCTACAACCACATGCGCGAGGGCGCCATTTTGTGCGCCTGATCCTCCCTCAACCACATTGCCATTGCTCTTCTCTTCCCTCTCCCCCATATACATTTCCCCGAGGTCCTGGGTCGATTCTACCCCCCCTTCTAACTCACCCACCTGCATCCGATCACCTTGATTGTCCATGGCGCGAGTTTTAAATTTGAGATTTTAAAATAAAATAAAATTTTTGGCTACTCATAATTTTGAGCGCGTTAAGC
>NC_136273.1:22993475-23093475 GCF_964187855.1 Myxine glutinosa
AAGCCCTGACACGTCCCCGCACCAGCATCCACTCAAGACGAGAGAGAGAGAGAGACAGAGACAGAGACAGAGACAGAGAGAGAGAGAGAGAGAGAGAGAGAGAGAGAGAGAGAGAGAGAAAAAAAGAAAAAAAAAAAGAGAAATGGCAAGACAGCTTTTCTTTTTCCTTCCAGCTCTCGATTGTTCCACGCTGACGTCACACTCTGTCCAATCACGGAGCTCAACTCAATCATCCCATCATGCCTCCACCTATCATGAAAGCTGGGGCATGGCCTCCTCGTTACGAGTCGTTAGGGGGGGCGGAGTCTAGTCACTGTTCGGGAACGTTCGGATGACGTTGGTGGTCGTGAGGCGGGATTTGACTGGCACGATCGACAAATGTGATGGGTGTTGGTTAGCCCTGGTGGCTTGTGAGCGAATGGAGTCATTTGCCTGGCCAGTTGAGTTTTATAAGAACATTAGGAAAAATTACAAGATGCATTTACACAGAGAAGATCACAACTCCGCTTACCCGGACATTCGACACAACTTAGAGACATCAATATGGCTTCTTTTTCTTTGCGACACTTGGAGCATGCTAATCTACCCCTTCTAAACTTTCTTTAAGGTATTTCTTCATTTACCCCCACAAATGTAACACACACCCCCCTTCTCCTCCCCCACTCCCCGCCCCCCTATACTTTAGCTCCTGCAAGGTTCAATGCAGGCATTACCGTTCTCACACTTAACACTTACCGACTCACACTTAATTAGCCTATGAAATACATTAGGAGGGGCTGTGGGAAGCGAGCCGTAGCTAACTTACCTGTCCTCCTTATCATTCTACACCCCTTAAAGAATAATTCAAATATTTACAAAACTTGGTTCCTCACTCCTAATTCCTGGGGCGGGTCGAAAAATGTCAGCAACACACAAAATCTACCTCAACCACAAACCTTAACCAAAAACCATGAACATTTGTACAACCCCACTAAAGACCACGTAACCCAGTGGATGCCACAATGCCCAACGTTACCTGAGGAGCCATCCCAATTTACCCAAATCTCTGCGGGCCCTGTCCTGGTGGTACAGGTTTGTGACATGGCTCTATGGATCTTCCCCCACACACTCACACACATAAACCCCAATCATCAATCATTCATTCAACCCCCCTGCAAGACCATGGCTTAAATGTTTTGCATACAGGTGTGATTCCTCAATTAGGCAGTGGGGAGGTACTGTACAACCAGACGGTGGGGGCGCTTCAGACTGTGGTGTCCACAGTCCAAAAGCAAGTCACCCGACTTACGACTTCTTCACTCCCCACCCACCCCCTCCCCTTTAAACTATCGGCCCCTGACAGCCAAACAGCTTTTTCCATCTGTACGTCCCACCGAGGAGGGTTTCCGCAACATCCAGGCTCTCTCGGCCTCAGGGTTTCGTTGCCTCTTCTGGGTCGCCAGGGGGTCTCCATACCCACTGGTCGCCCACCAGACCCCCCTCCAACAGATTTCCAATTCCAGACACCCCCGGCTGCCAGGGACAAATTACTTCGGGGGGGGGGGGCTGCAGTCACCGCTCCTCCAGAGCTTGATCTGTACCTGCGGACACTCGGGGTCAGGAGTTTGGACCTCGGGGTTAGGAAGAGCCGCTATAAATTTCTCTATCGCCAGCTTTTCCCACGCCTGTGCTGGTATGTAATCCTCACAGGGGGTTTATCCTTATACGCAATCCTCACAGATTGGTAAATATCCTGAGCCAGCTCCTGCAGCATTTCACCAGGTTTTAATTTACGATGCAGCAGCTGCGCCCGAACCAGGTCACACCTTGCACCCATCCCAAACCTATGGTTCATGGCATCGCAAATGCCCTTACTGGTCAATATTCCCTCTGGGACAACGTTTAAAACGTCTGTGGCTGGCCCCCGCAATGTCGCCATCAGATTCCCCATGCGTTCCCGCTCACCCCAACTATTGAGCTGAGACACGCTTTCAAATTGCATCAGGAAAGCCTCTAAACTCCCTGACCGATCAAAATGTACAAAAAGGATGGTTTTTCCCGAAGCTCTTCTCCCTGACTCCTCCATGTCCGAATCCAACCCAGGGCCAAAACACCCCACCCCCAGCTGGGTATTCACTTTCGGAGCCTCCGGTGCCCAAATATGGCTCGTGGTGAGAGTCCCCTGGGTCACCTTAATGTCATCCTGGAGATGCTTAACGGACCGACTCACCTCGTCTCTCAGACTTTGTTGAACTCGAGCAACCTCCCTCTTTATAGTGTCCCAAGTGTTCAGCCACTCCTGTAACATTTCATCCATCCTTCCCCAGTCAATTTTTGCCCACACAGGCCTCTATCAATTAACACCTGCTCTTGTTCTGTTACATGGGATTCCAACTCTTTCACCTCCTCAACCAAACCACCACCATTGTGCTTAAAAACTCCCCATTCCTCTGCCTGCTGTTGTATTCTGGCATACACACAGGTGCGATAGCCCTCCAGGTCCTTATTTACCTTGTAAATTATTTTATTTGTTGACCCAATTCTCTCTTCCAACTTTCCCCCCATTCAAACAGCCTGGGTTTTACCCTCTTCTATTTTTAATGCCAATTCCTCCCATTTGAGCTCAAATTCTGCTGCCATTTCTTTTTCCATTTCCCCAATTTGAGTGTCCAATTTTTGTCTCGAAGTCTCCCAGTCTGTCTTTAATTTTGTTTTCCATTCTTGCCTCTATTCCATCAATCCGTTCACCCAGTTCTTGTGTTATTCCCTCCATTTTCCCTCCATTCCATCAATTTTGTTTTTCATTCCATTAATTTGTCCCTCCAATTCTCCCTTCAATCCATCAATTTGTCCCTTCAATTCATTTGTTTCGGCATTAATTTGTTCTTTTAATTCTCCCTTCATTCATTCACCATGCTCATTCTGAGAATTAATTTGTTCACTCATTCCCTTCATTTGATCCATTAATAATTGAAACCAGACTTGGTTGGACATCACACCTGTTCCCTGTGTCTCGTTTTCCACTATTGTGGAGGAGGGAGGCTGACGCTCGGGACAGGGGAGGCTCCAATCCGATCCTCATCAAAATCTATCAGCGACTCGTTTCCTCCCACCCCGGTCCCTTCTAGCCACACCGCCATTTCGTGCAGTCCGCCATTACGTGACGAGCAGCTTTCCCTGCATGTGCCTAATCTCCTCAGAAATAAAAAAAGAATTTCCTTTAAATTTGAGAACGGGCTGTTTTGCGTTATTTCCCAACACCAATCACTATAAATGTGGACACCCCAGTCACTACGATTGACCCTCCCTCCGAGAGAGAGAGATGATCGTTCTAAATTTAGATTCCAAAAGCTGAGCGCAATTTGCGCTCTTGTAGTGTCGCATTCGCACCCCAGACACCAAGTGTCCCACAGGGTTCGAATCCCACTCCTGACACCACTTGACCTGTCAGCCCGGTGGTTAACACCACAGGATGACGGATAGCCAATCAGTCTTACCGAATCGATGTTATCATCGGTCGAGGTGATCAAGCCGAAAATTGGCGGTACTTTTTTATTGCACACGCGGGATGGAAGCAACCAAAGTGCTTACCGGCATGGAGCTCACGGGGCTTATACTCGAACCCTCAAACACAGAAACACTACACAACAAATAAAAAATGCCACATTAATGATGTAATGAAAGTAATGCATGGAATAAAAATGAATGCTGAGGTAAACCTATAATTCTAATCGAGGTACCGCCACAATCAGACTCAAAAACAGACGAGGGGAAAGGTAAAATAAAAGAAAATCCCCCCTTTCTGCCGGCAGTCAGCTTTGGTCTCGACGAGAACTGTTCAGAGCTTGGTGGTCGTAAGAACTCCGAGCTTCCCGCACGGGACGCACACAAGATGGCACGGAGCCACGCCTGTAGCAGCCACCGGCGTGAGGCAAGCAGAGAGGATAGCCTCCTTCGCCTCGCTCACGACCTCCTCCGTCTACAAAGAGCACCACCGTCCACAACACCTCCTCCGACGACGATTCAAAAGTCCCCAACTTGGGCAGATCCAGGGATTTCAGGATGGGAGGGGTGCACCAAGCCATAGCACCGAAGGAGAGGAGGGGGGTGGAGAAGGTGGGTCTGGGGATCGTCCCCAGGAGATTTTTTTTAAACGGCGTCTGAAACGGCATTTCGTATGTTCTTGGAAGTTTCTGCAGTTCCTTGCGTTCTTCCCTGGTCCAACAGTTCAGCAGATTTGCGAGGACTAATGGCCAGATCGACGAACTGGTGAACTTGTGTGTGTGTGTGCGTGTGTGTGTTAGTGTATGTGTTTGTGTTTGTGTGTGTCCGTGTCTGTAACCTCTGAGCACTGCTTGGAACGTTCCTTGTTCAAAATAATCGGGACACTAGGGCCGTTTCAGGATATTCATAGCTTATAATTTATCATCGAAAATCGAAAAGGGGGGTGCGCACCCCCCAGACCCCCCCTCTGGATCCGCCAGTGCCCCAGCACCACCGGAAGCTCTCCTCAAAACTCCACATGAGCCAGGCGCAGCCGAGGCAGAGACAAAGGACAAAAAAGCTGTCACTTCCACTCCCGGTCCCTCGAGCAAGGAGGCTTGCTTCCATCTCTCCAAGGCATTGAAGTTTGAGTATTTTCCCATTTGTGTCTTTGTCAAATTTCCACTGGTTATTTTATTGTGTATGTGTTATTGTGTGTTTCAAGTTAGTTTTGGTTTTGTAATTATTGCAAACTTGTGTGTAATTAGTCGTTTTTTGTTCGCACCTCGTGCGCGGCCTGGTTTCTCTAGGCTCCCTCCCCCTGTTGGTATTTTCTGAATATGTTATTTCCTTCGCTGTATTTGCTTGTTTCTTTGATTTTCTTTTCTCCCCCTACCTCCCACGAACATCTTACCCTTTGTCTAACGTTTTAAATACAAAAAAAAAAAATCTTTATGAATTATTTCTCTCCTCGTGGACTCGTGCTTCTTCTTTCTCCCCCTTGTCCCGCCTTATGCCCCGCCCCCTTTATCTCCTTTTTCTTCCACCTCTCCAGCATTTCCAACTCTAGTTTCCTCCATACTCATTCAACCCTTTCTCCTTCTTTCTCAAATCAACGTCCTCACTGAGGGACTTTTCCCAGATTGTTTTTCACTGTTTTGTTTAAATATTACTTAAATATGTTTAAACTTTCCCCTGCAGTGTTTTATTCAGTGGTTTGTTACAACTTCCTATTTTCTATTTAAAAGGCTTTTTTCAATTTCCTCATCAAATCATTCCACTTAAAAAAAAAATTAAATTTCGTACAGTCCTTCCTTTCTACATTCTCTAAACCCACCTTTATTCCACCCCTCCTCCGTCGTTTTTAAATGGATCTCTGACTTGAAAATCACAATAAACCCAGTTTGTAATAAAGGTTCGTTTTTCATGAATCATCCACTTTCTAAACTCCCCCTCACACCTCCCCTCCTAAAGCCTCCCTTTCAATTCTCCCTTCTCACCCCTCCCCTCCTAAAATCCCCCCTCACCCTCTCCTCCTAAACTCCCCCCTTGCCCTCTCCTCCCAAACTCCCCCCTTGCCCCTTCCCTTCAAATCTCCCCCCTCATCCCTCCCCTTCAAAACTCCCCCCACCTACCCCTCCCCTTCAAAATTCCCCCCCTAGCCCTCCCCTACAAAACTCTCCCCTCACTCCTCCCTTTCAATTCTCCCCCTCACCCATCCCCTCCTAAACTCCCCCCGCGCTCCTCCCCTCCTAAACTCCACTCACCCCTCCCCTCCAAATCTCCCCCCTTGCCCCTTCCCTTCAAATCTCCCTCCTCGCCCCTTCCCTTCAAATCTCCCTCCTCGCCCCTACCCTTCAAATCTTCCCCCCTACCATCTTTCTCCAATTCTCCCCCCTCCCCCCTCCTCTTCAAAGCTGCCTCCTCCCCACTTCGTCTCCCTTCTATCTCATACCTCCACCTCCTCCAACCTTCGACTTTGCTCTGCCTCCCCCCCCCCCCCCCCCCTCAAACAACCCCTCACTGTGTCTCATCCCATCACCATCAAATCTTTTGTCCTCCTCATCCTTCCCTTTCTCCTAACTTTTCTGCAATCTCTGACACACTATCAACAGCTCTCCCTACCTCCCCCTATCACCCTTCATCTTACCCGACCGCTCCCCTCCCCTGCTCTCCACACGATGCTCACCCTCCCTCTTCCTTAACGGTATGGACCTCAAACATCCGGGGCCTTCGCTCAAACCTTTCGGTTTCAGAGATATAATTATGACATTGTCATCTGTTCAGGTGCAACAAGATCGGTCATCTTAGGGGAATTGTCTGTGCCTTGGGAAGAGAACATGGAGGAGGTGCATGAGAGGAAGAGAGGAAAGTACACTGAGCTGGCGGCAGAGTGTCGGGAGAAGGGTTGGCGAGTTTCGTTTCAGCCATTTGAGTTGGAGTGCAGAGGGTATATTGGAAATTCCTTTTCTGCATTTCTTGCTCGGCTTGGAGTCTGTGGGACATAAAGAAGGAGGATGTGTGACAAAGTGGCCCAGGTTGCCTTGAAAGGCTCACTTTGGATATGGAGGAGGTTTATGGAGGCACGTCGAATGGTGTAGGTTGAGATTGTGGGTGGTGGTTCATTTCAGCCTAAAGGGGTAGTGACTGAGCGCAGAAGAGAAATGGAGATGTGTAAATGGTGTGTGTGTGTGTGTGTGTGTGTGTGTGTGTGTGTGTGTGTGTGTGTGTGTGTGTGTGTGTGTGTGTGTGTGTGTGTTGCAGGAGTGGGTGTGGTTTTGCATGAATGTGTTTTTGTTTGAGTAGTGCATGTTGTAAGGGTGGTGGTCGGTTGTTTTTTTTGTGGTGTGCGAGTGAGTGGATGAGGGGCTGTGGCTTCTGGGAGTGGAGGCGGTTTTGTTGTTGTAGTCTGTGTTCTCACTGGCTGGCGGTGAGGGTATGTACGCATCCGGGTGTAGCTGCTGCATGTGGAGGCGTATGTGCCCCTGCTGGCCAACCTCAGCTGACCATATCGAGGTTGAAGGGCCGAAACGGGATGATGGTGAGGACCTCGACTGAGGACCCGGTCAGTGAGGCACACTTGTGACCAGGTGTGTTTTGAAATCGGTTATATATATATATATATATATATATATATATATATATATATACATATACATACATACAGACTTGGCATTTAATATGGAATTTTTTTTTGTAGGGGTGAACTTACTTTTCAAGATATCTTAGAACCAAAAGTTCATTGGAATTATGTTGAAATTATTCTTGATTTTGTTAATGTGACCTTTAAAAGAAACAAAAACCACAGTTGACATTTCGAAACAATAAATTGATCCTTGAAAGTGATGTAAACTGATATCGAACTCAATTCATGGACAGTACTGTGTTAAACTTCTGGACGTTTTCCAGAAGTATCACTTTATTTTGCACATTAGCCAAAAAAATTTTTAACAAAAACAAAAGTTCAATTACGACTGGGATTATGGACAGTAAAATTACAGTTCAGTACTTCGTGTAACCCCCACGAGCATTCAGGAGAGCACGTACACGTCGAGGCATGCTGTTCACGAGATTTGCCAAGGTTTGGACAGGAATCGCTTGCCATGCAGTGACAATAGCCTGCTGCAATTCACGCACAGAGGTCGGCTGCTGGTCCCAGTGGTCGATTTGACGTGTTAATTCTGCCCACAAGTTCTCTATCGGATTCATATCCAGGGACATGGCAGGCCACTCCATATGCTCTACACCACGGTCAGCAAGAAAGTGTTGGATCATGCGAGCACGATGAGGGCGTGCATTGTCATCTTGGAAGACAAGGTTTCTTCAAAAGGCTGCACGAGCAAATGGAAGCAATGTTTCTTCCAGAATGGCCCTGTACTTGAACTGGTTCAGGTTTCCATTCAGTACAACCAGGTCAGTTTTGCCCCCTGCATGAAAAGCAGCCCAAACGGTCACCCCACCACCTCCAGCTTGGACTCTTGGCACTATACAATCTTTGTTGTAGGCTTCATGCACTTGTCTGCGCACTCGGACGCGGCCATCTTGACAATGGACCAGAAATCTAGACTCGTCACTGAAGATCACGTGATTCCAGTGTCCTGGCTGCCATTGATGGTGCTCTCTGGCCCACTGCAATCGGCGCTGGTGGTGTTGTCTGGTCAGGCGTGGCTTTCTCAGGGGATGCCTGGTACAATAGCCTGCTTGAACCAGTCGTTGGTTGACTAGCCTTCTGGATACAGGCACATTTGTCAGTTGCTGCCACTCAGCCCTAAGCCGATTAGCTGACTTGGTACGGCCATTGCGGACTAACCGGTGCAGCTAGCGATTATCCCTCCTTGTGGTTCTGCGGGGACGTCCTGGCCTCGGTATTGGAGTAGGGACACCCCTCTGAGCATTTCGTTTCAGGATCTTTGACACCTGACCTTGAGTGATGCCATACTGCCGAGCAATAGCACGCTGTTTCGTGCCGTAATTTCGTAAAGCCACCACTCCATGACAAACAGCATTATCGAGTTGACGGACCATCTCCAGAGGAAGCGGCAATAACTTTTGGAGACATGCAGTAGTTGTTTTCCACTAATAAATAACGCAACAACCCTTGTATACCCGACTGTGAAGCCAATCATCAAATGCACCTGTCCGTACATTTTGCCACGCCACCTGTGATATAATCCTGTTGTTGACTTCTTGCTGCAACAGACAATCAGTGACATGGTTCTTTTAACAAATAAATCACCAAAGTGAAAAAGAAACTCACCAGATTGATGTACTGAGTTAAGAAAGTAAACCCAGGTCAAGAAAAAAAAAAAATTCCATCTTAAATGCCAAGTCTGTATATATTTGTGTGTGTGTGTGTGTGTGTGTGTGTGTGTGTGTGTGTGTGTGTGTGTGTGTGTGTGTGTGTGTGTGTGTGTGTGTGTGTGTATACAGTCACGTGAAAAAGTAAGTACACCCCATGTAAAGTTTTGACTTTTTCAACATATTTCAACATACAGCTATTTGATCTTCATTTCAACAATATTGATAGATAAAGGTGATATAATATAGCAAATATCATGAAACATTTACATTTTGTAGTCCATTGTATAATTTAAATAAACATAAATGCAAATTTCACATGTGGAAAAAGTAAGTACACCCTTGGCTCTAATAGGTGGTTTTGCTCCCTTTGGCAGAAACAACCTCAAGTAGGCGTTTCTTATAACTCTACCAGTCTCTGACATCGACAAGGAGAATTTTTTACCCACTCCTCCATGCAGAATTCTTTCAGCTGTGCGATGTTTGAGGGGTTTCTTGCATGCACAGCTCGTTTCAAATCCCCCCACAACATCTCGATGGGATTTCGATCCTGGCTTTGACTTGGCCATTCCAGAACCCACCATTTCTTTCTTTTCAGCCATTCCTTGGTGGATTTACTGGTATGTTTCGGGTCATTGTCATGTTGCAAGGTCCACCTTCTGTTGAGCTTCAACTTTCCGACAGATGGCCTCACATTATCCTCAAGCACCCTCTGGTACAATGAAGAATTCATAGTGGATTATATGATGGTGAGCTGCTCAGGCACTGATGCAGCAAAGCTGCCCCAAACCATAATATTTCCACCACCATGCTTTACAGTTGGTACCAGGTTCTTGTGGGCAAATGCTGTCTTTGGTTTTCGCCAATCATGTCTTCTGGTACTGTGGCCAAATAGCTCTACCTTTGACTCATCTGCCCAGAGCACATTGTTCCAGAAGTGCTGGTCTTTGCCTCGGTGTTCATTGGCAAACTTTAGTCTTGCCCTGATGTTCTTTCTGGACAGCCAAGGTTTCCTCCTGGCACACCTCACATGTAGACAAATTTGTGCAGCCTCTTTCTAATGGTAGACTCGTGCACTTTGACATCAACAGTGGCAAGAGCTACCTGTAGATCCCGTGATGACATTCTGGGGTTCTTCGAGACTTCTTTCAGAATCTTGCGGTCTGCTCTCTGGCTGAACTTGCTGGGGCGGCCTGGCCTGAAGAAGTTGGCAGTTGTTTGGAATCTTCTCCACTTGAAGATGATCTTTCGGACAGTCGAATGATTGATTTCAAATTGTTTGGAGATCTTTTTAAATCCCTTCCCAGACTCGTAAGCATCTATAACCTTCTTTCGGAAGACCTCAGAGAGCTATTTTGATCTAGGCATGGTGACGCCGCACACTTCAACAACAAAGAGCAAACCAAACTAAATGTCTGAGGTTTAAATAAGACAGGTTCCTCCAAGATCCTCTCCAACGATGTTCTAATCATTTGCACCTGAGGTGGTGCACCTGATTCTAATTTTAGGTATTTGAAGGAGTGATAAATGTAGGGGTGTACTTACTTTTTCCACATGCGAAATTTGCATTCATGTTCATTTAAATTATACAATGGACTACAAAATGTAAATGTTTCATGATATTTGTTATATTATATCACCTTTATCTATCAATATTGTTGAAATTAAGATCAAATAGCTGTATGTTGAAATATGTTGAAAAAGTCAAAACTTTACATGGGGTGTACTTACTTTTTCACGTGACTGTATATATATATATATATATATATTGTTACAGATCGCGGTTAGGATGTTATAGACCGAGCGGTGGTTTAAAACCGCGACCTAACAAAACTCACCCGATTCCACCCGAACGTTGGTTGTATCGCACCCTAGCTGCTCAATGAGGGAAAAGACAAAAGCGACGCAATGCAAGAGGAAAACGGAGACAAAAAAAAGGTTTGAAATACTACTACATTTATTCCTACTATTTACACACAAGCAAAAAGACAGATGTCACGTTTATTTACAAGCACAAGACGCAGGTGACACAGTGCAAATTTAGCTTACCTACAGACTTAACTTATATCCCAGGACAGAACAAACAGAACGCTGACTCACGCGGGGAATGCCAGGGATGGCAGAAGGTGGATGGCTGGAGGGAGAGGAAAGGTCCAAGGGGGGTCCCGCAGCACAACCGGCGCGTTCAGCAGCCGCCGTTCCGTTTCGGCCCTGCTCCGAACCGCCGTTCAGGCCCCCTTTGGCGGTTGGGTGGCGCTGCTGCGGCTGCCTGCACTTGCCTTGCCAGGCCTTGTCTCACTCGTCACCACCGACTCCTCACCACCGCAACCAACTGACCACCGACTCCTTTCTCTGGCAACCGACTGTCACCAACTCCTTGCAACCAACTCCTCCTCTCTTTCTCTCAACCGACCCAGACCAACCCAGAGTGCATCTCTCTTTCTTCTTCTCCTTTCCACTTCCGGTTGCGCCCTTTTATAGCGCCCCCAGCGATCACGCCCCCGGCGCTTTGGACACGCCCATCGGGGCGCTCACCTCGGCCCTGGCTGGTCGCACGACCCTCGGGCTCCGCCCCGGACGACGACGGGCGGGCGCGCCCCTCCCCTCCTCTGACGAGGTGGAGACACGCCTTTCTTCCCTGACTCGAGCCTCGTGGTCAATGGCGGTTATTGGAGGGGAGGTGATTGGGAATCGAGGCTCAGCAATGACGAGAGGGGATGTAATATGGCAATCGAGGGTCGGCAATCACGAAAGGGGGATGTGAAGGAAATGGGGATTTTTGGGGATGGGAATGAAAGGGGGATCTATTCTCTTTCACTGGTGCAATGGAGTACTTCAATTAATGGGAGACACAGCCTTATCCTAAAACACAGAATAAGATATAACTGTCAAAAGAAAAGATATATCGTGTCCTGCATGTATGTTTTTATGGACTAACTACGGGAACGCCCTTTGACCTTTATACAACCACAACGGAGGGAGGAGGGGTGATATTTTACAACATTTTACCACCACAACAAAATAAAAAAAAACACACTCATATTCACAACACTGCACCCTCCTCCCCTTAGGCACGTCCCGGGCCTATTACTTTTACCTTAGTGTGGCATGTAGGTGTAGTTCCCTCTACTTTTAACCTGACCCTGAGTGCGACTGGTTTTAAAACATAAATAAATGTGTCCCGCTGCTCCATTGCACCCTGCCTAACAGACTTACGCCCACAGTTAACCGAATTGCGGAATGGTCTTCAAACTATACACTGACGGTGGGGAGCATTATTTACACTGACGCTAATTTTATTTACAAAACTAACCCAGGACCTGTAATTGTTCTTTCTGGGGGGAGGACAGTCTGCTCTGCATCAATGCACCATTAAAGCACCCAAAAACGCACCAATACACACCCAAGCACCAATCGGTGCAGTCACCATTGTTCAATGAATAAAATAAAACCAACAAACCCAACCCTGCAGGTGTCTCTTGCTCTTCGGCTCCCTCTGCTGGTTATTATTATTTCTTCCAGTTGTTGTCATTTTCATTTGCTTTGCTTACTGGCGGCCTATTTGCAATAAAGCTTGCCCAAACGTGTCCATTTTATTTATCTTTATTTATGGCCCACAGGGCCGACTACGTGTGGTTCACCTGTGGGGCATCGGTGCCCTGTGGCCAAGGTCCGCCAGCAAGATTTCGGGCCCTCATGGCCGGTTCCAGCAGAGGGGCCTTGCCCCAACCCATGGGGTCCATAAGTGGTGCTCGGCCACTGACATGTGGTCCATAATGTGGTGCATCGATGCAGACAGCTGGTTCTGGGAATTTCGGGCGCACAATGGCCGACCCACGCACGCTCCCCTCGGCGCCCAACGGCGCTCAGGTCCTCATGTGGGAGACAAAAGGGGGGACAAGACAGATGAGCGAGGGGTAAGGTCTCAAGGGTACACATCAAAAAGGCAATGCAAGGCGAAATGCGTATGGAGGGCGAAGTGAGAAAGCTCGTCCCTACCGTACGTCACCCCCCTGTTACCTAGCCCACCCTTGCCCTTACCCCATATGTACAAAACCTACACATTACCAATTCGTCACTACTGTCACGTCTTCCCCATATTTCCCCTATATCAAATTCGTCTCCACAATCCCTCTACTTCAAAATTTGCCATCATCAAGTCATCATCAATCCTCATAAGGAGGCAGAGATGGAACATCAAAGCACAATGTCACGCCCACGTCATGATGCGTCTCACAATCCAAACATTTGCATCATAAAAATAATTAAACCATGGCATGGTGTGGAGTTACCTGTCACCTCCGGTGAGTGGGTGCAGATGGTGCGAGGAGATCCTTCATCCTAACTATCCTCTAAATGACTTTAACACACTTTACACTACCCGGGGTCTTTCCCCTGCCAATCCATTGGCCACTTACACTATGGGTTCTAACAACCAATCCCCATTGACCAAACTGTGGTGCTTCTCAATTTGGGGTCTCACTCCCCCGATTCATCTCCCGGTGCCCTCGCACAATTTCTGGGCCGCGACGTGTAGCTCTCCCAACAGGTCTACCCACCTGCACACCTCCACCACTGTAGTTGCCACCCGAGCTTACCTAGCTCCTCACCCTAACCTATCTAACTGGGGGCAGCCCCTCTCCTGGCTCTGTCACCCCATGGTGCCCTCTGGCACTGGGCTACCCGGGTCCGTCCTCCGGATCCTCGGGCCCCATCCACACAACTACTACCGGCTCCCAGAGCCCACCTGCGGCCTCACCTGGCCGACATCCTCACAGTGGTGGAGTGCCCAAACCAACTACACACACTAACAGGCTACACGCCCAGCCATTTCCACAACACCAACGCACCCATCCACATACCATTCTGTCACCCGCACCACAGATGCCAATATCCAACCACAATTTACCTGTACCCTCTACCTAACACTTACACTACCCGCCCCGGGTATCCGTGATGGGGGTCCACTCTTCCCCCATTCACACCTTCGCACCATCCACTCCACTCCACAATTTCCGCCATACTCACTCCACGACCATCCATTCCAATACTCCATACCATTTATTCCATACACCTGTCTTTCATTCACCTGTCGTTGCACACCTGTGCAATCCTACCTGGTGCCACCTGCACCCTCCTCCTCTTCCTGGACCAGTTGGTCAACACAACACACAATCACCACTACTCACTCATACACTGCTCCATCCACCTGTTCAGTTGCACACCTGTGCAATCACACCTGTTCAATCACACCTGTTCAATCCTCACACACACGGCATCATCTCAGCTAACTACTCCCCTCTGAAACTTGCGCTTCCCAGTCGTCCCTTTAAACTATTGCGCTCCCTCGTCATTATAATCCACACTAATCTACCTGCGTCCCCACTACAGGTATCCTTGTCACTAACTAATCTTAACGTTGCCTAATGTCAATCTCTTCTAGATCCCTATCATTATCCAAGCCCTCCCTGGCTTGGTTGTCATAGCCACCCCATAAACTATTGCTCCTTTGCCCCACAATGTGAGGGATGATGGATTTGCCATCCCACCACATTGGGGGTCTCTCACTATAAATTTTGTTCGTCCAGATTCCACAAGTCAAAAATTTTCTATTTACTGCCAATTCTATTCACTTTTCTAAATTTTGTATCAAATCACTACTATTACTATCACCATCACCCGTCTACTTATTAGGTCCTCTCGGTGCGCCAATTCACATCTACAGCCCGGCTTCGTACAGCCGAGCAATGAACGCGGGTTCTTTTGTGCCAGCGGCTGGATACGTCCCGCATTCGGGGCAGGGACGGAGGCTTACCCGGGCCGAGATCCCATGCACCACCTCGGTGTGGAGCCATCCAATGTCCCGATCTCGACCTGCCGGCACGTCTCAATAGAAAGTGGTCGCCATGACGACCCTTCCTATCGGGCTGCCCGCTCCGCCTAGTGGAGCCCGGACGCGGCCGCTCCACGCGAGGCCCAGCGTGGATCGCGCACGGCGGTCCTTTCGAACCCGCCGTGGCTCGGATCTCCGCTGGTTCTCGCGGCACGCGAAGCCCGGCACGCACCGAGGGCCCGATCCGGCTAAAAGTCGACCTAACCTTTAACCCGGTTACCGTCGACGCTTCACCTGCAGGCTTACATGCATACGCTACCTCTTTCTTGCTCATACATGCAGCCGTTCCCATTCTCCTCGTACCTTTTCTTTCACACCTCGGTACACTCACTCCGCTCACCGACTTGGTCACACACCTGACCACCGAACACTTTGGCACACATTCGTCGCTCGCACACCTCACTAACACACCTCTTCGCGCCCCCTCCTCGGTCACTTCCTCTGTGACAATCACAGGTGTGCTCTCATTCGCACACCCATCCACGTGCCTCACTACCAACTCAAATGTGCCTTCCCACACACGCTCTACCATCCCAGGTGTGCTTCCTTCCATTCCAGGTGTACATCCTCGCTCACCTGTCACAACCAACTCACGCTCCGTTTCACTCTCACTACTCTCACCTCCACTCTCGGTCGCGCACTCACCCTTACTCTCGACAGCACACTCTTTCCTCATGCACCCGTCCGTTACACACCTTTCTCGCGCGTCCTCCCGCGCACACTTTTTCGTTACTTCCTCCGTAACACTCACCACACCGCGCTTCCCTGTGCTCCCTCGCACACGCGCTTCGACCAACTCACTCTTGACGGCACACTCACTCCTCGGCGTGCACTTTTTTCTCACACACCCCATGGTCGGACATTCTCGCACACCTCTTTTTTCGCACACCAGACCTGTCGCACACTTCACCAACGGCCTCTCACGAACACCCGGATCCAAACCAATCCCCAAGCCGACTGAAGCTTTCCTCACATCATATACATTGCCACTCACCTCCGTACTTCGTCTCACCTCCTCTGCCACCTGCAAACTTTTTATTTGGTTAGTGAGCATCACATCATGATTTGAACACAGACCTTGTACATATTCCATGACTTCCTCCTTTATCTCCCTCTTAGTTTCTGTCCGTCCCTTCTTAATTTCACTCACCTCTTCTCCCACTTCCTCTAGTTTTTGTTTAACCTCTTTTATTTCTCGGTGCGTCCCCTCAAGTTCGTCCTCTAAGGCTACCGTGACCGTCTCTATGTGCATCCTCACCTGCCGGTCCTTTGTCTCCATTATCTCTGTCACCTCCTCCACCCTCATTGTCAGTTCCTCCCGTACCATCTGACATTGCCTCTGCGTCGCTATTAATTCGTTTTTAATTTCTTTTTGTGTCGCCTTTAACCCTCCTAGTACCGCAGTGTTCTTTCGAACCTGCTCCACTAACTTAGTTTGTCCCTCTGTCAGCTGTTCTACTCCTTTCGTCAGATCTTCTATTCCCCCTTGTAACTTTGCCGTATTATTTCTCACCTCTTTCTCTATACGCTTTTCGCCTCGCTTTACCTCCTCGCGTAGCCCCGAAACCTCCTCACTCACCCCTCGTCGTATTTCCTCCATCTGGTTCCCCATCTGTTCGATTTCCCGGGCGGATTGTTCCCCTATTTCCCGCAATTTGTCCTCCATCCTATTTTCTAACCCCATTAACCTAATTTTTCACCCCCTCTAACTGATTCTCCTGGGCAGCCATTCTGTTTTCCACCCCCGTTAACCCATGTTTCACCCCTTCTATCCCATTGTCTAACCCCTCAAATTTCTTGTCTAATCCCTCAAATTTCTTTTCTAATCCCTCACCGGTACCCCTCGCTTCGTCCCTCATTACCCCCATTTGGCCCTCCAATCGCTCACCCTGAGCATCCATCCGGTTCCCCATTACCCCCATTTGGTTTCCCATTACCCCCATTTGGTCTTCCAATCGCTCACCCTGCAGGTTGAGGGACGCCTGCATTTGTACCATAAATTGCTCCATGAGGGCCTGCATTTGGGCCATCCCTCCCACTTGTGCAGCGGGTGCGGCCGCCGTAGCAATGTGCGAGGCGCCATTTTGCGCGCCTGAAATTCCCGCAACCACATTGCCATTTTCCTCCTCCCTTTCTTCCCCGAAGTCCTGGGTTATTTCTAACCCCTCTATCTCTCCCACCGGCATCCCGTCGCCTTGGACAGCCATGGCGCGATTTCAAAATTCGGGCTTTTCCTTTAAAACAAAACAAATTTCGGTATTTTATAATTTTGAGCGCGTGAAGCGCGCTCCGGGTCGATCTCACTCCCCGACACCAATTGTTACCGTACTAACACAATTGGTGTCCAAAATTTGGGCTAAATAAATTTAGTCCCAGGTTCGAATCCCACCTCCTGACTACCAATTGTTACAGATCGCGGTTAGGATGTTATAGACCGAGCGGTGGTTTAAAACCGCGACCTAACAAAACTCACCCGATTCCACCCGAACGTTGGTTGTATCGCACCCTAGCTGCTCAATGAGGGAAAAGACAAAAGCGACGCAATGCAAGAGGAAAACGGAGACAAAAAAAAGGTTTGAAATACTACTACATTTATTCCTACTATTTACACACAAGCAAAAAGACAGATGTCACGTTTATTTACAAGCACAAGACGCAGGTGACACAGTGCAAATTTAGCTTACCTACAGACTTAACTTATATCCCAGGACAGAACAAACAGAACGCTGACTCACGCGGGGAATGCCAGGGATGGCAGAAGGTGGATGGCTGGAGGGAGAGGAAAGGTCCAAGGGGGGTCCCGCAGCACAACCGGCGCGTTCAGCAGCCGCCGTTCCGTTTCGGCCCTGCTCCGAACCGCCGTTCAGGCCCCCTTTGGCGGTTGGGTGGCGCTGCTGCGGCTGCCTGCACTTGCCTTGCCAGGCCTTGTCTCACTCGTCACCACCGACTCCTCACCACCGCAACCAACTGACCACCGACTCCTTTCTCTGGCAACCGACTGTCACCAACTCCTTGCAACCAACTCCTCCTCTCTTTCTCTCAACCGACCCAGACCAACCCAGAGTGCATCTCTCTTTCTTCTTCTCCTTTCCACTTCCGGTTGCGCCCTTTTATAGCGCCCCCAGCGATCACGCCCCCGGCGCTTTGGACACGCCCATCGGGGCGCTCACCTCGGCCCTGGCTGGTCGCACGACCCTCGGGCTCCGCCCCGGACGACGACGGGCGGGCGCGCCCCTCCCCTCCTCTGACGAGGTGGAGACACGCCTTTCTTCCCTGACTCGAGCCTCGTGGTCAATGGCGGTTATTGGAGGGGAGGTGATTGGGAATCGAGGCTCAGCAATGACGAGAGGGGATGTAATATGGCAATCGAGGGTCGGCAATCACGAAAGGGGGATGTGAAGGAAATGGGGATTTTTGGGGATGGGAATGAAAGGGGGATCTATTCTCTTTCACTGGTGCAATGGAGTACTTCAATTAATGGGAGACACAGCCTTATCCTAAAACACAGAATAAGATATAACTGTCAAAAGAAAAGATATATCGTGTCCTGCATGTATGTTTTTATGGACTAACTACGGGAACGCCCTTTGACCTTTATACAACCACAACGGAGGGAGGAGGGGTGATATTTTACAACATTTTACCACCACAACAAAATAAAAAAAAACATTCTCATATTCACAACAATATATATATGTATATATATGTATATATGTGTATATATATGTATGTATATATATGTATATATATATATTTGTATATGTATGTATTTATGTATGTATATATAATATATATCAGACTTCACTGTTATGGAAAGGCCCAACAGTGTATTTTTTTTTTGTCAATGTATAGGATGGACTTTTTTCTTCAAACAGTGCCCTAAGCTCAAAAGCTTAGCCTTACGGGCTTGGTGTGGCCTAATGTTGAACATTTGGCCCACGCCACGCCTGGCGCCCAGCAACTGGTCGCTTATCGGCAATGCTGTCGGTTTAGAGCAAGCGGCAGGATGCCGACCTGACACGTGCAGACATCAGGCAGCCAGAATGGCCCCAAAACAGCCTCGTTCACGGTTTCTTTATTCATCATGGATTAGGCTAGCTGAAGATGTAACTTACCTAGTCAAGTCTTTTGGCTGTTATTAAAATTAATTCTCTTTCATCTGTGGAATCATCCAGGAGCAAATATCGCTTCCCTAATACGTGTCTCGTCCTGCCCTGTGCGCCTGTTTCTTTTACCATGATTCTCTGAGTAAACATGATTCTCACATTTCAATAAAACACAGACGTGAAAAACAAGGAAGACAATGGCACAAGAAAAACATTATAAAATCATGGACAAAAAGTGCACACTCAAACCTGGATTGTTCGCATCATTAACGATTCACCATAAAATTGGGTGGAGCGTAAAAGTTGCGTCTGCGTTTAAGTCACAGATATGATGCCAGATGTAGTCTTTATGGTGGTGGCAAGATGACAAATTGTAGTGCATGCCATTCATCGAGGTTGTGTGTGTGTGTTTGTTTCGGGTGGTTGGGGTGAAAAGCCGGCTATCTCGTCGTCAATCACGTGCAGGTAAAAGTCCCGTGATACTTTCCACCAAAGTACACCATTGATCCTGTAGCAGCAAAGCCCCAAATACGATGTCAGACATTTTTATATGGCACGAGCCGGAGTATCCGGCCTTGCCCTGTGACGTTCTAATCCTGTTGGCATTTTGAAGAAATCAATTTGTTTTTGTTTTTCTAATTTTTGTGGGTGCCGAAAACACTTTCCTCCACTCACTAAGGAAAATTTATATTTAATATTTTAATAACACACACACACTAATTGTGGATAATTTAATGTTACATGTAGCTACAAAGGCTCAGGCACCATAGAGCGATTTTTTTATTTTGAATTTTTGTTTTAATTCCCAAAATTGAATTCAATAATTCTTAATTATCATAATTATCATAATTATAATAATCATCATGAATTATAATTATATAATTATAATAATTAATTAATATGATTATCATCATTAATATTAATTAATATAATTTAATTCATATAATTATCATAAATAATTAATAATAATAATAATAATAATAATAATAATAATATTCAGCCTGGTGTTGGCTTAGTGGTTAGTGTGCCGGCTTGGGATCCTAGGGATCCTGGGTTCGCAATCCCGGTTGGTCGCCGTAATTAACACCAGGGGGATTGACTCAGCCTGTTCATCCTTCTGAGGTCGGCAAATTGAGTACCAGCTCGCTGTGATGAATGATCACGGTGTGTACCCCGATTTAGAATAGGTACACTGTATCCCTAGTAAGAGGCGACTAAGGGTTGGTGTGAGGAAGGGCATCCGGCCATAAAAACATTGCCTCAAACAGGGAACCATGATTGTCATGAGGCCCGCAAGGCTAACCCCTGCTCTAGCGGGGGAAATTGCCTTAAAACGATCATTCATTCATTCATTCAACATAGTTAATAATAATAATAATCATCATAATTTTATGGCAATAATTAATAATAATAATAATAATAATAAAGAATAATATAATTTAATTAATTAAATTAATTAATATATTTATCATAATTGTATAATTATCGTAATTAATTATCATAATAAAAAAATATATATTTTGAGTATATTTTGAATCTTTTTTAATTCCCAAAAATCTCCCCCAAATTATTTTATTTTTTTTCAAATTTTTAACATTTCAAAAAAAACTATTCAACGTTTTTTGCGCAAAACACTCCCCGGCACTCGCTGATGAACGTCAAAGTTTGGCGAAGATCCGTTCAGCCATATTTGAGAAAAATGGCAACACACAGACAGTCAAACAGCTTTTTGCTATCATCTAGATATTTGTCAATCATGAGATAATATATGTTCACGATAGGATTTGGGAAATATATCGTCGTTGAATAATATTTGCTGAGATAATCACCTTTGTAAAATCCCTATGCACACACACTCACACACCGTGGATCCGACACCTGCATGATGGGCCAAATGTCCTCTTTCCATGTTGACATTTCTTTGACTTTCCCACCATCGAATATGTCATCTCCTCGAGAGCTCCTCCGTTGGCTTTTTCACTGCACGAACACCAAACTCCTCCTGAGTTACATGCACAATGAAAATTACCGTAAAGAAGTGAACCACATGACCGAGGCCTTTAAAAAGCTGCATAATTCTTCACAACGTCACAAGCAATAGGTCTGGCCTTTCTAAAGTTATGAGCAGTTTAAGTGAAGAGTTTGCAATGGAGGGAGAGAGCTGGACAGCAGGGAATGTTGTGCTGCGCTACATTCACACTCGTAAGTAATCCAAGTGCCAAAAGGGTATTTGTAAAAGCAAAGTTATGGAAATTGCAGCCTCAAACCTTCCCTTTGCTCACATCAGTTCATTCCCTCGAATGTGTCAACAACGTTGTTTTATAGTTTAAATGAATAAAGATGGTCTTAGAAAACAGTTTGACCAAAAGAACCGCAAAATTTATCACTCCCTCAAGATAATTTAGCCTTGATAATTATTGATTAAGCAAGAAATAATTAGCCAGTTGAGTCTATTATACATGTGCATACACAAGGTCGAGGCTCATGAAAGAGGGTAACATAAGGCAACATACTGACAGTGCGATCACATTTGGACCCAACCAGGAAGGGAATGAACAAACAGGAAAAGAGGAGAGAAAGGAGCACAGTAACCTGCAGGTAAGGCCCAGGTGGGTTTAAAGGGGGTATGAAAGATCACGGGTAAGGATCTGCGGGTGACAGGAGATGGTGGTGCACCACCTGCCTGAAGCCCCGGAGGGAAGGGGAGGATTAAACAGCCAAGATGTACAATTAATGTGCTAAATCAAAGTCTGGTCTGATTTATCTCAGAAGCAATAAAGCTCGGGCTAGAAGGATGAAAGCCAAGAGGATGTCCTAAAAAGGCGTGGATTGAACATATCAGAAGAGATATGGGATTATTTGTGTTTGCAAGAAACTGAGGAATGCGGCCATTCAACCAACTCCCTGAAAAAAGGAGAAAATGGTCGTAAAAAGTTTTTTGTTGTTGTGTTGTTGTTGCCGTATATCAGTCTGGTCAAAATGTCGTCGCCAGTGAAACTGGTTTACTCAAAATTGGAAGCAGGTGTGTTTTCCCGGTCATATTGATAACCTTAGACTTCTATGGGAATTTATTTCTTAAAGGAGACTTGTTAATCAATGCATCATTCACATACAAATCGATCTATTGATATTACCAATAAAATTAATTCAGGGATGATCATACCTCGATATTTCTCAAATGAAAACCGATGATCCAACACCACTGTACCACGTGGGTTCTTCCATGGTGTCGGATGGATATTTCAGACCCTAAAGATATGGGATTACGGGACTTTTGAAATGCTAATGGGGGAACTTTTAACCTGCCATTGCTAGGGAGAAATGTGTCATTCAAATCGTCTTTTTAACGTAATTTTCAACATTTAAATGAAAGAGTGGCAATTTCAAAATGGTTAACCGTAATTGTTGTGTTCCTGGATGTAAATCAAACTCACCAAGATATGTATAAATACGAGAAATATCTGTGGGTGAGACCGGGAGGTGTTGAGTTCCTATCATTTCCATTTAATACAAGCGAGCGGACACAGTGGATATATATATATAACACACACACACAGACACTTCTCCTTTTAGCAATATATGCAAAAATCTAGTATAATTATCCCCACGATTATTGAGAAAAACGGTTGGATATTCTAATCGGCTCCGTCTGTCTGTCCATCCGTCACGCTATCTTCTAAACAGATGTACAGAAATTCACCAAACACTCACCGCAAGCAGGTTGGTGGTCTTTCTGTCTCCTACCAACTCCTCTCCGGCCTTCCTCCCCCAGCTCTCTCTGTGCTCTGTCCCCCAAATATTCCTACAGGTTGCACAAGATCTGCCAGCAACCCTCTTATGATTGAATTGCCAAAATCAAGGCTCTCTGCTCACATTCACTCTTTCATTCCTCTTTTTCCCACCTCTGGAACAAACTCCCCCACTCTCTTCAATCCCACTCCTCCCTCCAGGTCTTTTAAAACAACTGTTCACCACCATCTTATCTTCCCTCATCCAAAACCTTGCTCTTTTCTACCCCCGTTAATTCACGCCAGATCCACCCCCCCCCCCCCCCCCACAAGCCCTCTCCTTCCCACAGATCTCCCGATGTCCCCCACAGATCTCCCGATGTCCCTGCTCTCCATCTTGTCTCCCGCTCCCTTTATCATATCATATGTTTTACTTGTCAGTTTGTCTTTTTGTGATCAATGTTAGCTCTTACACGAGCCTCGATCTTGTATACAAAACCAAAAAAAAAAACTTAGTAGTTATGATCATCACATGGCAAAATGGTGCAAGATCAGTGTCATTTTTGCCCCAGACCTTGGGGTGGGGTCAAAAGGTCAAATTCTGAAAAATGCAATTACGTGCATATTTTAAACATTTTTAATGAACCTTTGTATGTGCAATCAACATCGGGGGACGCATTAAGTATGTAACAATTTTTGGGGATTTAACCCCGGGTCATGCCCCAGCGGTCAAAACATTGACACTGAGGTCAAAACGAAAAATAATTAACTCAAAATTTGATATTGGGTAATTCCTGGTGGAACGTTTTGCCATCTTGCAAATGCTTTTGGTGGGAAGCGTGTGGAATTGCGATGACGCACCGTCGACTTCGCTCTAGTTTTAATTGTGCCCCCAGAACCATACAGACAATATATTTATAACAGCTCTCATAGATCCCCCACCACCCGACCCCCTAACTTGATTAATAGTCAATATCATCATTTTAAACTTACCCTGTACATTCACGGGCCCCAGATATATCCTTCCCATTGGTGTTCAGAAGCAACCAGACCAGATATGGTGTTTTCCCCAAGGACGTCTACCTAGTACATCTCACTCCTACATAAATATATCCGGCACAAGCTTTGTGTATTTTCACGTTGTGTCGATGTCCTTTGCCTTTATCATCTTTATCCTCATCATCTTTCCAATTGCAAACGTCCATTAAATAAATCACAAAACCTGCCACGTTCACAGGAGGGACCCCCACAAGGTTCAAAGTCCATTCACTGGTAGCAATACATCAGGGAATTTGTGGAGCACATGTCCGTCCACTCGGGCCTTGCACCGTCCCCACAAGGTCGGGAGTTTGCAGTACAGGCAGCTGCCCATTCAATGAGCTTAGAAAGTTCTCCAACTCTTTCATTGTGGAGAGACACCCCCCCCCCCCCTTTCTCTCAGGTACTTGTCCAAGTATTTTCGGCTTATTTTAGAAGCTTTGTGAGCCATTTTAGGTAACAATCCTTGTCTCACACACATGATATACTTTAGGGAGCTCCAAATATCGCAGTTTCTAGGGAGTTTCTGTGCATACGCACCGAGCATTCTGGGACAGATTATGTCATTTTGAAAGTCGTACATTCGTTTTATAACCTTGAAATGGGCTTTATACTGGGTCCATTACGTCAACCATATACCAGACATGGTGGTGTAATGGTTTGAGTGTCTACTCTGAGTCTGGGAGGTGGGAGGTTCAAACTGGCTGAGTCATACCAAAGACTCTTTTTTTTTTCATGGTAGATGCTGCTTCCTTGTTTGAAGCTAAACATTTAATAGGATAGAACACGTGCAAACAATGCTGGGAAAGTAAAGACAAACCCCCCAGTATAACCCTTGTCAAGGAAACTGCTTCGACAGCACCAATACACTGTGGGGAGTATGGTACATCATCATCATCATTATGTCAACTAATTAATTACTGAGAATAAGAGTCCAACTTTCATGATGAGGGAGACATGCTCATGAAACACTGATGTTCACCTTGTACAAATGGACCATTTACAGTGGTATGAAAATACCTGTGATGTTTGAGGACTTCTAGACCAGATTATTTTGAACTAGTGGATATACCCGTCAAGCACGGGTGATGGGATCGTAAGCGATTTAATATGATGGGAAGAACATACACGTAACAACAACAAATCCCTGATGGAGTGATGCTGGAAGTGCGGCCCACCGACCTCTGCCATCAAAGACGGGTGATGCGATAGTATGGGATTTGATAGGCTGGGAGGGCAGTAGGACAACAACAACAATACCAACAACAACTGAAACGAGCAATCAAAGATTGGATACCCTCACCAGACTTGTTTCGCTTGGTTTTGTAATGCGTACTTTATAGACGTACTCACATTCCAGTTGTACATACTTTATAAAGATACTCGGTTGAAAAAAAGAAAACGTGTACTACTGCACTGGCAACGCTGAGGTTCAAGGATTTGCCTCGCCCCCCCCCCCAACCCCCCTCCTCCCGTCCACGCCCCCACCCTCCCCATTCCCCTTCCCTTCACTCCCCTCCCCCTACCCCCCCCCCCACTCTCCTCTCCCTTCCACCTCTTCTCCCCTCCTCTCTCCCCTTTCCTCCCCCCACTCCTTTCCCTCCTCCCCCCTGCCCCCGGGCAATGCCGGATACTTCCGCTAGTAATATATAAACACTAATTACTCACTGTTAATGTGTAAGCTCGACAGTACACATTATCCAGATATTTACACCTTTACTGATCACGTTAATTTTTTTTAATTACTATTTTTTGTATACAAGATCGAGGCTCGTGTAAGAGCTAACATTAATGACAAAAAAACAAACGGACACAAAAGACAAAATAAAGGGAGCGGGAGACAAGAATGGGGAGAGAGGGGGAAGCACACAAGTACAACATTTGAGAGCAGGGACATCGGGAGATCTGTGGGAGAGAGAGCGCTTGGGGGAAGGAGGCGTGGGAAGGAGGGTGGGGGCGGGAGAAGTAAAAAAAATAAACACATGGACACTGCTAGGACTTCCAGGAAAGAAGTCGGTATTTCATAAAAGTGGATCTGGGGTGAATTAACGGGGGTAGAAAAGATCAAGGTTTTGGATGGGGGAAGATAAGAAATGGTGGTGAACAGCTACTTTAAAGACCTGGAGGGAGGAGTGGGATTGAAGAGAGTGAGGGAGTTTGTTCCAGAGGCGGAAGAAAAGAGGAATGAAAGAGTGGAGGTGAATAAAGAGTCTTGATTTTGGCAATTTCACCAGAAGAGGGTTGCTGGCAGATCTTGTGCATCTTGCAGGAATATTTGGGGGACTGAGCACAGACAGAGCTGGGGGAGCAAAGCCGGAGAGGAGTCTGTAAAGAGACAGAAAGACCACCAACCTGGCTGCGGTGAGTGAGTGAAAGGCCCTCGGAGTTAGCTTCATTGCGGGAGATTCCAATGATTCTGAAAGCTTTGGTTTCAACAGCGTGAAGCCGAGCTAGGTGTGAGGCAGGAGCACCAGCCCAGAGGGGGGAACAGTATTCCATTGAGCTGCGGTTGAAAGCCTTGTATGTGGTGAGGAGCTCAGGTGTGCCAGGGAAGGACTTCGCACGACGGAGGATGCCCAGTCGGCGACTGGCTTTGGAGGCCAGCTTGGAAATGTAGTTTTCCCAGGAAAGATCATGGCAGATAGTGAGACCCAAAATCTTGAGCGACAGAACTTCTTGGAGAGGATTGTTGAGAAAGTAGATGGGAGGGTTGTCCAGTCGGTCTTTTCGGAGAGACAAAGTGAGAGTGTGAGATTTGTCAGGATTGAAAGACATGTTCCACTTGTCTGACCAGTCTGTGATTGTGTCCAGGTCTGCAGAGAGTGAGGAGGCTGCATTCCAAGAGTTTTGGAATGAAGACACACTGTCATGTGAAGTCCTATAACAGTGGCACAGAGAATAATAACATAAGGACTGCCTTTTCCAAAAGGGAATATTTATGCAGTCTCTATTGAGACCATAAATATTCCTTCAAATAACAAATAGAAGATCATTAAACCACAAACCCCAGTGTCTGTCACCAGCACACTGAAGGATGATGCATCGAACCCATTAATCCACTAGGGGACGTCTGTAGTTATTTGGGATCATACGGTTTGAGCAGCATTCGGAATTTATATGGAATTGATAAGAGCAACACGTCTCTGTTCCCAACAATCACATCCTTCCCTTTGTCTCCTACTTATTTAGAAGGTCTTGACCATTGTATCCCATAAAAGTACAAACAACAACCAACTTCAGTGACCGGATAGCTCAGAGGTAACGTTTCTTACCTTTGATATATATATATATCTCAGAGGTCAGAGGTAACGAGGTAACGCTCAGAGGTAACGTTTCTTACCTTTGATATATATATATATATCAGAGCTCAGAGGTAACGTTTCTTACCTTTGATATATATATATATATATCAGAGCTCAGAGGTAACGTTTCTTACCTTTGATATATATATACCGAGTCTCGTTTTGATCCACAATGGAATGGGACCTGATAGTCCATGGGCCAGACCAGATATCGGTACCACCCGAGGTGGCAAAAGTTCCATGGTGCCAATTTATTTGTTACACCCATATAAGTAAAATAATATGTGATAGCAATTCGAAATGGGTAGCTTTTTCATTTTTCTTGCAGGAAAGCTGTTTTTGCATTAATCGCGATACCGCAACTCCGCACTGTTGTTACTAGTATCATCTTCCAAATCATTTTTTTAGCTGAATAGACAATGTAACATGCTTAAATATCTTAGCAAATGGATGTTTGTAATAAAGACATGTATGTTATACTATATAATACATATTCTTGTATTTATTAATGTGTGGAAACTAACTTTTTCTTCAGTTTTAGTGTCTTAGTTAAGAACAAAATATATGTTGGATGCTGGCAGTGTCCAGTTTTCTTCCGTATTCCGTATACTTGGCCACTGGTGGATACTTCCTGGTAGGTGAGGCAAGAACAAGAGGCTCTGCAATAATTATGTCTATTTAGTTAAGCAGAAAATATATGACAGATATGTAAAGTGCTGATTTCCCCTCATCAGTGGTGATATACATTTGCAGCCTGGTTAGAATAAGTCCAGTCATGAATGCTTGATTTGCTTTCAGATATCAGTCCACTGGTTTCACCAGTCTAATTAAGTGTAATTTAATATAATTAAGGACTGGCAGACTACTAATTTGTGCAACATAGTAATGTGGATTGATAATTCTATGTTGCAGGTGAAAACTGACTGAACATGGCCTCTGACGGAGCAAGCAGCCTGCCACTAAAGCGGCCACGAGTGGAGTGCATCATCCACTGTTCCAATGACAATACAGACAAGCTGGTTTCACTACAAGACATTGACTCATGGAGAACATTGCTGAGGGCAGCCCAGATCAGAAAACATGCAGCAATTTTGAAACTAGCTACGAACCTTCCTGATGGACAGATTCCAACAATCCAGTACCACAGAAAATGTCGCAGTCTCTTCACCATGAAAAGACATCTTGATGGCATCCTCAAATGTGCCAGTGCCAGTGAACCTGCTCAAGACACAGGATCACAGAGAGCAGCTAGACAATGTGCAAGCACATCAAGGACTTATGAGGCAGAGTGCATTTTCTGCCAGAAAGACACCAAGTATGCTAAAGGACAGAAGACGAGAGAAATCCTCATACAATGTCGAGAACTGCGAGCTGACGCCACAATCAGGAATGTAGCCATGGAGAAAATGGACAGCAGAATCCTTGTCATAGTCAGCAGAGACCTGGTAGCTGCAGAAGGTCACTATCATAGGTCGTGCTATCGGTTCTATACCAAAAGAGAGGTTCGCAGTGGACAGGATGCAAGCCAAGATGATGATGCTGAAGCTCAGTATGGCGCTGCTGTGGATCAGGCCTACAATGAGCTGTTCCTGTTCATCAGAAGGGAGCTTTTTGGCAATCCTCAAGTGATGACAATGACTGATCTCTCTTCTAGACTGGTGGCTTCAATGAACTCTCTTGGTATTGCCCATGTAAGGGAATCAACCAAGAAACACATACGACGGAAACTGGAAAGCGAGTTTGCAGACTCTCTGCACATCTTCTCTGAGGGAAAAGGGAAACTCCTCCTGTTTCCAGACAACCTGTCCATATACGAACTTGCCAAACAATACCAATCGCTACAAGCAGAGCTGCATACTCAGAAAGGCCTCCATGCTGAAGATGTGGTCTCCAAAGCAGCCCTGAAAATGAGAGCCGACATCAAGAACCAAGATGCCCCTCAAGCCTGGCCACCGGAAGTCAAACCAGAAGCAGAGGACACTACCATTCCAGAGTCGGTCATGGTCTTCCTGTGCTATCTACTTACAGGTTCCAATGACCCTGATCATGCATCTCAAAGAGTCCAGCGGCTTCTGTGTTCACTCGGCTATGACATGGTATATGCTGTAACACGTGGACTGATAAAGCCCCCGAAGCACATCGTTCTGCCATTCGCTATCAAGTCACTGACCGGGAATGTAGAGTTGATACACATCCTCAACCGACTCGGCCATAGTGTGTCCTATTCTCAGATGGAAGAGATCGACACTGCTCTGTGTCTCCAAAAGCTCTCGCTATCAGGGAGTGATGTTGCCCTCCCAGGTAACATCCATCCTGGCATATTCACAACCTTAGCCTGGGATAATATCGACCGTCTGGAAGAGACCACCATTGGAGAAGGAACATCTCACAGAGTGAATGGGATTGCCGTACAAGCAAAGCCAATCACCCCAGTGTCCACCAGAACCATGCCGACTGTAGGAAAAACAAAGCAGAGAAGTATTGATGCACCACCACCAATGCTACCAGCATACAACGCTGGACAACGAGTGGGACCACCACAGAGCAAAAGTGCAGATGCTGACACTGCAGCTGAGACTCAGCTCGCCAAAGAGAAGAATCTTGTCTGGGTCATGGCACGCATGTCGCAACAAGAAGAGCAATCAATCAGCAGCTGGACAGGCTTCAACATCCGGACTCGAGATGACGTGACAGTCATTCCAGACAATGTGTTGTGACATGTTTATGTGACAATTTCCATAACAATCACGTACGTGTATTATAGTAGCTGTTGTATTCCAAAATTACACTATGTGAAGATTGTATGTTTAAAATAAGACATAAAGCGATAATTTTGGGATCTACGTTGTCTCAGTACTTTCTGATTAATATGCCCAATTAGTCCATGGGCCCGTACCCAAAATTTCACACATGGACTAAATCAATCCGAACCGTCGAACGCCTTTTCACAGGGTGCGGGTATAAAATAGCTGATAACTACCACTAAGCTACCAGTCCAGAATTGCTATCACATCAGCATGTATCCCACATACATGCACCTTTCCAAAAATCATTACTAGAACTTGCCACCTCGGGTGGTACCAATTAGTGAAATTTCGGGTCCGGGCCCATGGACTATGAGTGAAAACTTTCGCCTTCATTCTTCACCGGTATCATAGTCCTTAACATCAAAAACATAGGCGCCGCCATGCACCAACTAGTATAGGTATACCAAGTCGGCATGATGCACGTATGAGCTTTCAACCCAGATGGTGGTCCCGGATGAAGACCACCCAGCTACACGAGTTGGTGGTGCCTTAATTTTTGAATAGCGGGTTTTTTAAAGTTTTTGTTTTGTTGATTTTTGTTGTTTTTTATTTTTGGTTTTTCTTTGTTGTTTTATGTTTGTTACTCCCGCCAGGGAGTAATGCATTCGATCGTGTCCGTGTGTGTGTGTGTGTGTGTTCGTGTGTTCGTGTGTTTTTGAACAAGATATCTGGAAAAGTTCTGAACGGATTTGGATGAAAGTTGGTGGGATGATTGCCCTTGGGATAAGGAAGAATTGATTAGTTTTTGGTGAAGCTCAGGATATTATTCCCGATCCAGGAATTTTTTGAAGGATTTGTTTACCATTGGAAGATAGGGCTCCAACTGCACCCACGGCGGGAGTATGCGCTCTACTAAGTGGCGTTCTAGTTGTGGTTTTTTTGCCTGTTTTTTGTTGTCCTTTTTTCTTTTTTATCTTTCTTTTTTTCTTTTTTTTCTTTCCTTATTTCCTCCGCCACCAAAGGTGGATGGAGGTTATGTTTTCACCCCTGTCCGTTTGTCTGTCCATTTGTCTTTCCGTTTGTCTGTCCGTTTGTCTGTGAACAAAATATCTCAAAATGTTGTGGACGGATTCGGAGGAAATTTGGCAGAGATGTAGCGAATGTGACAAGGACGAAATGATTAGATTTTGGTGAAGATCCGGATTCGGATCCGGCTACGAGAATTTTATAAGTGATTCTTCACCATTGGGAGATTGGACCAAAAACGATACATAGCAGGATATCTCAAAAAGTTGTGGACGGATTCGGGCGAAACTTGGTGGACCGGTTGGGTGTCTCACAAGGACGATTCGATTCGATTTTGGTGAAGATCTGAATATGGATTCGGATATGATAATTACTTAATTCTTAAGTGATTCTTCACCACTGGGAGATAGGACCAAAAACGATACATAGCAGGATATCTCACAAAGTTGTGGACGGATTTGGACGAAACTTGTTGGACAGGTTGTGTGTGTGTGACAAGGAAGAATCGATTCAATTTTGGTGAATATCCGGATCCGTATCCAGCTAGCAGAATTTTAAAAGTGATTCTTCATCATTGAGTGATATGGTCAACCAGGCCGAGGTATGTATGCTCTCTACTGAGTGTCGTTCTAGTTTTTTTGTGTTTTTTTTGTTTGTTTTTGTTGTTTTGGGGGTTTTTTTGGCTGATTTTTGTTGTTGTTTGGTTTTGCTTGTTTATATATGTATATATATATATATTTTTTTCTGCAAGTGGACCTGCATCCTTTTGCAGGTGGACCTAAAGCAAGGTGCACCATTAGCAGGCGTACAAGCTCTTGTGTGCCACTGTCTGAACCGAATTATAAATTCCTTTTCTGGATAAGAATTGCTTTAATGGCAGCACCCTGATGAGTGGTGATTTGTGTTGCAAATTCTCAGCTGTGATCACATCCTGCTGAAGCTGCGGTATTCCGTACCGGATGCATGCGATGAGTATATGAACTGGTAATGGCTTCATCCGATGTCGCAATGGCATGACGTCATCATATCATACCATGTACGAAGATGTACAAATGTTTTAAAGATATAAATATATATATATATATATATATATTACAGTGCAAAGTAAAAATTGCCGAAACATTTATTTCGTTCACTTCAATGTCAATAAATTTTGGGATTCTCCCTTATTGTTCCAAACTCCTGAATCACAGCAAAGTAATGAGATTCGGTTTGGGTGAAAGAAATTCATCACGCACGTGACCATCTTTGTTTTACCTTTTTTTTTTTTTTTTGTATACTGAATCGAGGCTCGTGAAAGAGCTAACATTAACTTCACAAACAAATCGACCAGACAAATAAAATACACAAAAAGAGGGAGCGGAAGACAAGATGGGGAGAAAAGGGGAAGCACACACACACAACATCCGAGAGCAGGGAGATGTGTGGAAGGGAGAGGGCCCGGGGGGAGGAGGCGTGGGAAGGGGGGGGGGGGGGGAGGGAGAAGTATAAAGCACAAGGACACCAAGGACTTCCAGGACAAAAGTTGGTATTTCAAAAAGTGGAATTGGGGTGAAATTAGCGGGGGTAGAAAAGACCAAGGTTTTGGATGGGGGAAGATAAGAGATGGTGGTGAACAGCTGTTTTAAAGACTTGGAGGGTGGAGTGGGATTGAAGAGAGTGAGGGAGTTTGTTCCAGAGGCGGGAGAAAAGAGGAATGAAGGAGTGAAGGTGAGCAGAGAGTCTTGATTTTGGCAGTTTAACCAAAAGAGGGTTGCAGGCAGATCTTGTGCGACCTGTAGGAATATTTGCGGGACAGAGCCCAGAGAGAGCTGGGGGGGCAAGGCCAGAGAGGAGGCGGTAGAAGACGGAAAGACCACCAACCTGCCTGCGGTGAGTGAGTGAGAGGCCCTTGGAGTTTGCTTCATCGCGGGAGATTCCAATGATTCTGAATGCTTTGGTTTCAACAGCGTGAAGGCGAGCTAGGTGTGAGGCAGGAGCACCAGCCCAGAGGGGAGAGCAGTATTCCATTGAGCTGTGGATGAAAGCCTTGTATGTGGTGAGGAGCTCAGGTGTGCCAAGGAAGGACTTCGCACGACGGAGGATGCCCAGTCGGCGACTGGCTTTGGAGGCCAGATTTGAAATGTGATTTTTCCAGGAAAGATCATGGCAGATAGTGAGACCCAAAAGCTTGAGTGACAGAACTTCTTGGAGAGGATTATTCAGAAAGTGGATGGGAGGATTGTCCAGTCGGTCTTTTCGGAGAGAGATCGTAAGAGTGTGAGATTTGTCAGGATTGAAAGACATGTTCCACTTGTTTGCCCAGTCTGTGATTTTGTCAAGGTCTGCAGAGAGTGAGGAGGCTGCAGACTGCCGATCTGAGGGATGAAGAATGGAGCGACAGAGAGTAGAGTCGTCAGCAAAGAGATAGAGAGGATTTTCAAGAGAGTCAGAGAGATCATTGATGAAGACCAGAAAAAGCACAGGGCCCAGAACACTGCCTTGGGGAACTCCAGCCTGAACAGGAAGAGGAGATGAGAGAAACCCATTCAGGGCCACACGTTGACTACGACTAGAGAGGAAGTCCGCCAGCCATGCGTGGAGATTTCCATGGATACCAAAAGAGGAGAGTTTTGTGAGCAGAGCGGGGTGCCAGACCGTATCGAAGGCACGTGATATGTCAAGGGAGACTGCTCTAATTTCCTGTTTGGCATTGAGGACCTCCATCCATTGTTGAGAAAGCAGAAGCAGCATGTCCAGAGTGGAGTGTCCAGGTCTGAAACCAAATTGATGATCAGAGATCAAGCCATTGGAGAAGAGGAAAGATTTCATATCTGAAGCAATGATGGATTCCATGACTTTGCTGATAATTGGGAGAAGGCTGATTGGTCTGTAGTTGTTGGGATCTGTTTTTGCACCTTTTTTGTGCAAAGCGGTGATGTTGGCAGATTTCCAAGCAGATGGAAGATGACCTTGAGCAAAAGAGAGGGTGAAGAGAACAGAGAGGGGGAGTGAAAGAGCGGAAGAACATGATTTTAGGACCCGTGGGCTGATGCCGTCAGGTCCAGTTGCAGAATCAGAGTCGAGGGTTGACAGAAACTTTTCCACCTTGTCAGGAGGAAAGGACACAGAGTCCAGGAGCAGCTGGGTACGACTGGGTACGGTGGGTACAGAGAGGGATGGGTTTGGGACACAAGATTTAGAGGCAAACACAGAGTTGAGGCATTCAGCTTTTTCACAACCTTCCTACCAACTTTCTGATACAATCCTGGTGAATAGACCACATCAAATTCTGCACTCATTAATGGGTTGAAATCAGGCCTAAAACGCTAAGAATTCCTGCACTAACCTACAGGGGGGTGTTGCATCAGCAGCAGACCCATCCATGCCCTCAGCCAAAAACATGAGCTACCTGTAAAAACATCAACATAACCTGTAAACATGTATCGCTGTAATTAGCATCGAGAGGGCTTCCATCCAGCCAATCACGTGAGATTATTCTGCACGTGAATGGAATTGTGTGTGTAGTTTCTGAGAAGAAAGCAAATACCTATCTTGGGGGGCAACTCTCCCCCCCCCCCCCCCATTGACCACCTTAACGGCAATTATAGGTGGGGTCAAGTGTCATTTAAATTGTGTGTAGTTGCAGAGAAAATAGCAAATTCCTATTTTGGGGGGTCAAACCTGGATCCACTTTGAACCCCGGTAGACCCCTTAGACCTCGATTTTTTTATGCGGTGAACAAACTTGAGTTGCAGCATAACAAAGATTATTTGTGCCAAGTTTGGTCACAATCTGATCAGTGGTTTCAGAGAAAAATTTGCAAGTGTTTATGGATTGACGGACTGACGGACAGATGATGCGCCATCGCATAAGCTCCCTGGAACTAAGTTCCAGGTAAGCTAACAAATATCCTAAATGGTGGTTGATCCGCCTTGAATAAAATATAAAAAACTCACATTTCGCCCTTACCCTTCATCGGAGCAAAAGAGATTGTATTGACGTATGCACGTATGACGTATGGCATACGTACATTGTCACATGGTATGGCATACATACATTGCCAATAAGTCATAGGTCACATGGTCTGGAAGCCTTGTTGGATGAAAGGAAAAAAAATTATTATTTCTCTGAAACAGCTGAACCTATCAAAGCCAAACATTCCAAATATCATCTCACATCTTTGCTGCATATAGTGTGAAAATGATGTCATAGGCCATGTGGTTTGGCAGCCATCTTGGATACAAAAATGAACCTTATCCGATCAACACGAAACTCCACACACCTTATCCCCCTACACATTTGGAGCCAAAGTGTAAATGTATGATGTCTTAGAAACGTGGTTGGGCAGGAATATTGGATCTAAGTGAAAATCTTGGAAAATCTTCTTCTCTGAAACCGCTTAACCGATCAATGCAAAACTTTAAATAATTGATCAACTACTAATGGGAAATATAGTTTGGCAAATGTGACGTCATTGGTCACTGGTCTGGCAGCCATATTGGTTCAAAGAAAAAAAACAGAAGAATTGGCTCGTACCAAGTCCTTTCAAGACTGCGCGGGGTAAGTATTCCATGAATACCCTCTAGTTTTAGAACATAATACAGAGTATAGCCACCGTCCCCTTTTATAACTGGTATAAATTGACAAACCTTTAACATTCACTCCACGTTCACCTTAAACCAGGAACCAGTACAAGGAATCATCATCGGTTGTGGTAAGTTGATTTCCCTTCTTACTCGATTCACACATATGGAACTATCTTGTGAAATTCTTTCATTCTTTATTCTGCAAGTTTCTTGAAATTTCTAACGATATTCTTCACCGATACTGTACTCCGTACGTTAATCTCCTCTTTGTTGTGCCCATGAACTCCTCTTGTATTTTCTAGTTTTCACTTTACTTGTAATAAAGAAGGTTCCCACCGGACTAGGCGTTCCCCGATTTTGTTCGTATCGGTGTGACACTTTGCGGGTACAGCTCCCAGTGAGCAAGACAATCATCACAATCATCATCGATGGTCTCCTTCCGCATGTTTTGTTTGGTGTGATCTGGTAATATGTTTGTGTGTTTAAACATTTGGGTCTGTACTCGTTAAATCCCTGCACTTCCAGGTCATTTTTGAATGTATGTATGTATGTGTGTGTGTGTGTGTGTGTATATATATATATATATATATATATATATATACACACGTTTTTGGCGTGTATGTGTGTGCGTGTGTGTTTGTGTATGTATATTGTATGTATATATATATATATATATATATATATATATATATATATATATACAATATACATACACAAACACACACGCACACACGCCAAAAACGTGTGTGTATATATATATATATACACACGTTTTTGGCGTGTGTGCGTGTGTGTTTGTGTATGTATATTGTCTATATATATATATATATATATATATATATATATATATATATATATATATATATATATATATATATTGTTATGTTTTTGGGGTAGGGATGAAATACCTTGGCCAAGATAGAATCATGTAGGTTTAGAATGCTTCGTGTGTCGCGAAGAAGATGAACCCTCCTCAATGTAAATTAAGTTAGGCCGACTGTCCGGGTAAGATCGTATATGTGTCTCCATACGAGGGTTGAGCTATGCTAATTAGGTAGGGCTTAAGGATAAACCCCAATGTGTAATTGCCCTGTGGTTTTGCCCTTCGTTTTTATATTCATCAAAAACCCATGCCACGAATGCTCCATTCACCCACAACACCGGCAGTGCTAGCAAAAACCCCACAGCTAGCTGATAGGACTAAACCCCGCCCCTCCTACAACCGACATCACGCGAACCTTATCGATGAAGGACTAGGTTCCGCCTCGATGACGCGTGTAAAAGGAAACTATGCCCCAAGCTTTGTGAGTGGTTGAGGAACGATGGGGTGATTCAATCGCACTCGGTGATTGGTGATGTGATGCCAGGCAGCTCAGGCTGAAAAGGATGAAGAAGATTCCACCTGAATCGCTCTTTTTGTTCTGGTTTTGGTCGGGACAGTCTCTCTTGCCTGGTCGCTAGCTCTTCGTCTCTTCTTGCCTGGTCGCTTGCTCTTCGTCTCTTCTTGCCTGGTCGCCAACGAAGGAGGATGTGATTGTGCAGCGCTTCGTGCGGGAAGGAGCTCTTGCCTGTTTGCCTCGCACTGGCGGCTGGCTGTGGATGCGACTTCGCGCCAACGCGTGTATTCCCACACAGGGAAGTGAGACCTGTGAACCACACCAAACCCTCGTTGAGACCGGAGCTAAGTGGCTGCAACGACACTGAACATTTATTTTCGCCAGTTATCCCTTGTTCGTGTCTTTGAGTCTGTGTGGAGAGACCCTCATTTCGACCTTTTATTTTACCTCTCCTTCCCTGTTACTTTGCATTATTTAAATAAACCCGATATTGATTGCATTTCTTTGTCGTGCCTGTCTTGTTCGTTTATTCGTTTGTGGGGCAAGGAATAAATCCCCGTCGCAGCCGTCCATTCAGGTGAGGCCTCATGTCCTCCCCCACGTGCGCCCGTTCAGGTAAGGCCTCATGTCCTCCCCCGCGTGCGCCCGTTCAGGTAAGGCCTCATGTCCTCCCCCGCGGCCCCCGTTCAGGTAAGGCCTCATGTCCTCCCCCGCGTGCGCCAAAGCGATAATCCCGCCAGGTTTGGCTTATATGCCTTGGAGTAAATCTCGTTTTGACCATCCGTGACCCTGAGGTGTTCACTACAGGGTCGACACGACAATATATATATGTATATATATAGATGGAGAATATGAGGGGGCAGGGGGAGGATACGAGTACAGTGAGGAGGCGATGGTGAAAAAGTTATCCTCCCGTAAATTCCGCCATTTATATACAATATGCGCTGTGAATCCGACAGCATTTGACTCCAATGAGGTGTTGGTTTTCTTTTCAAATTCAGGTGTTATTTTTTAAACCCTCTCCTTGTCAGTTCCCTAAATCTCAAGCTTCATCTTCACCTTCACTCCTTGTGCCGCCCCCCTCCCCCCCACTCCTTTCCCCCAACTTTCGAATCAATTCCCTATAAATATAATCAATGATTGCAGTTTTTTGTTCGACCTTTTTCTTCACTTATATCCTGCAATATGGCTGCCATCATATATTTTCCTTTGTTTCATATTTTCGCTACCCTCCTTAGGGTGTCTACCCGTGTCTGACCGTTTACCACTGATCGCCTCCATCTCGCTGGAGCCTTGCGCTCTCTCTCTCTCTCTCTTATTTGTCTCTTACATTAACCTTAAAATCCACATTTAAATAACATGAGAATTGCAAAGGCAAATACATTACCGGTACCTGTCGAAAAATTCAAAATAGAAACCCATCCCAGACCACTCCACCCCTACCCCAAAAAACGGAAACTGATGGAGCGACAACATTATCTCCCTCATGCTTTAAACGCTTTTTCATAACCCCCATATTCCACTTTCTTACTCCCTTCTCCCCAATACCCTAACCCCACGGCCATCAACCATATATGCCACCAAGTATGGCTCGTAAAAAGACAACCAGGACACCGCCTTAAGATTTATGAAGGCGCTTAAGGGTGCAGGGGTGACCAGGCTATGGAAACAAAAAAACAGGAAAAGCCTGGCAAGGCAGCGTAGGCCGCGGCCCGTGAGTTCACACACTTTAAAATGTCGCCAGCTCCTGGGACCAACTCTCCTTTCTCCATTTCTCCTGATTGTTCTTCCGGAATCAAAATAGTTCCTCAAGAACTTCATGGAAATACAGGCAATCAGGGGGGCGATATTTTTAGGCGATTTCCTAAAAACAAATCAAAACCTTCCAGGACCTCGGCCTAGCTCGGACATCCTTACCCCTCGGTTTTCTTGCACTCGCGCGGAAGGCCTAATAAAACATCTTGCAGTCGCCAGGCCTTCGTAATCACTCCGCGTCCGAAATATACTTCCCCGACGGAGTGAGACATTTTGAAATGGAGACCGGAAGCTTGTACCTTGTGGTGGGTTTTGCGTCAGGGGTTCGACCTGGGCAGTAACATTCATTTGTGGGTGAGAATAATGGATAGCAAGGTGGATTAAATGGCCATTCTGTTTGTGCTTCTGTTCCATTAATCTCACTTCGTATGCTGTACATTTATAATATTGTAAACAATCCTCGCTAAACCTTACTCCAAATTCCATATTGACGTTCCTTTTATGGCCTTCTGTTGTTAACCACCCCCACCACCACCGACCGTAGCTCCGTCCCCCGTCCTCCCCCCCCCCCCCCCCATGACCCTCGACTCGCATATATGAATTTACAAAAATATATTTAGCTGTACGAAGTTGAAAAGCGAAAAACAAGGAATTGTTTTGTCTTTGCGCCGAGCTGGGATTCCGGACATAACTCGACATCGAGGATGATTCCACGAGACGCGCAATGAGGCCTAGCCAAGTCGGTCGTAGCCTGGACCTTTGGTGGACATACACTCTGATCCTTTTAAAAATAATTTTAGCAGATCTTGTTACTTTAAAAATGTACTCGTCATATATTATTTACGATAAGACTTTTTTTACTTAGAATTTAATTTGAATTATTGATTTAATTTTTTAATTATTTTAAAAATATTTACAGAATTTTTTTTTGGTATTCCCAACCTTTTTTTTTTTTTTTTTTTTTCCTATTTACAGAATTTTTTCCATAATATATATATATATATATTTTTGGTATTCCCAACATTTTTTTTAATTTTTTTTTTTTCATATTTACGGAATTTTTTCCATAATATATATATATATATATATATATATATATATATATATTATTTTTTTGGATTCCCAACATTTAATTTTTTTATTTTTTTTAAATATTTACAGAATTTTTTCCATAATATATATATATATATATATTATTTTTTTTGCATGATTATTTAATTAATTGTAAAAAAAAAAAAAATAATGGGTATACAACTTTGAGACTCGCTATCTTTAAACACACAAAAAAAAACGGACAGATAAAACATATGATAAAGAGAGCGGAAGACAAGATGGGGAGAGATATGGTAGCACACAAGCACACAGGAGAGGATAGGGACATCGGGAGATCTGTGGGAGGGAGGGGGCTTGGGGGAGGAGGCACGGGAAGAGGGGGGTGGGGTGGGAGAGGTATAAAACACATGGACACTGCTAGGCCTTCCAGGAAAGAAGTCGGAATTTCAAAAAAGTGGATCTGGGGTGAATTAACGGGGGTAGAAAAAATAATTATTTATTTATTTACGAACAATTTAATTATTTATTTACGAAAAACAAACAAAGCTTTTCACCAATAAGTGGAAAGATGGGGTTGTTCTTGAAATCCCCGGGTTGACATTTCTCATTGAATTTGTTGGCAAACATAATAAGACAGACCATCTCAACATTTTCCAGCACATACTCCCTCTCCCCTTACCCAACCCCATTCTTCTCCCATGAATGCAAACCTAATGTGCCCACCACTCGAGATGCCAACCTAAAAATAAATAATTGTGGTTTTCTCGAGGTGTTTTCACTTTGCCGAGCTGGTGTTGATGGAAATGCTTGTGAATCGATTTGACCCTTCACACTTCCCCTTTTGGGTGGTGGTCCATGATGAATGCTCTCTTTCCTCTTTCTGTGCTCTTAGCGAAGCCTAACCTGGAAACCATTTGCAATTTAACACAATCAGTCGAACTATAGCAATGCACCTTATACCTGCCTCCCAAATCCTGAAAAGGACACAAAACTTGCGTGTCATTATTGACGGAAGCAGGTTCCAAAAGGGAAATAAATAAAAGATCCAAAAGGAAAATAAATAAAAGTTCCAAAAGGAAGGTCGGCTCCACATATTGCCTACTCCGCATAGCTGCTCGCTCGGCCGGCCTTGTCCGCCAACTCAGACAAGGCCACGAAACACGCACTCTATACGTATGTACGTGCCGTCCTGGAATCCAAGGAGGTGGAGGAGTATAGGACAAGTATGTAGGACTAGGCCCAAGGCCCCACCTGCATTCCCCCTCTGCAGCGCATTAAGAAAATACAGTATCAACATGTAACTGCGTGCAAACAGATAGAGGAAAGAACAAAAGGAGCAAAGGAAAATGAAATGCCTCTAAGGTCTCGGAGATGGAAGTATCAGCACTTTTTGTCGTTGTTTTGTCTGGTGGCTTTTAGGTTTAAGACATCTGTGTGGGACCGGGCCTGGGGTGGTAATTGCATAATGGAACAGACTACTTTTTCCTGTGTCTTAATTAGAATCCCTTCACATTGTGAACCTGGCATATGAGTGCCAGGCCCGAACCTCTGAGCCACGTGACTTACAAAAAGTAGAAATGATGTTTTCATCACTTGGGAATCTCTCTGCACTAGGCCCTTACACCCGGGCCCACCCAACTAGATCTATGACGGTATCCAGCACCATCAGGCCCACAGTGAAATTTTTTATGATACTGAACTGGAATTCCTACATCATGGGCTCAACATACTATGTAACCTGTGAGGGAAGTCTGTGTTAAAAGTTTATCAAACATACCAGGTAAAATCTACCTGTATGTTTGTATGGTGAATGGCTAATATTTGTACATATTATGAAGGTAGATGCACCTGAGCATTATTTATTACAGTATTATTAGTATTCTTATGGGGTATAAGGCTCATGGATGAGCTGTCAGGCAAATCACACGCACACACAGACACATTAGACAACAGTGAGCTTCACTTGTAATACTTAAGACAAACACGCACAGCTGTAAGGACGAAGAACCTTGGGGGAACTGATGTAACTTTCCAGGGCACTCTGGGTAAAACCCGACGCCATCTTGCTTTTCTCTCCGCAGTCAGCGGGCAAATTAGGTGAAATTTCCTCCTACCCATCCCCACCATCCACTATCGATGCCAACCTATGGTTCTCTTACAAGAAACTTCAACGCATGAGGAGGCCATTAAGGCACGTTGAAGCCTGCGCACTGGTTGCCAACCTATGGTTGTTTGTCCGTGCTGTAGCCATTTAAAATGCTGAGCGTCAAGCAAGGAAGCAGCATTTACCATTTTAAAAGTATTTGGTTTCAACTACCAACCTCCCAGACTTCCCAAACTCAGAACAGACACTCTACCTATTACACTACCAAGTCTGGTCTTCCATGAGACTCCTCTTTTGCTTGTATTATACCATCTATGACATCTCTTTAAGCAAATAAATTATCCTAGCGGGCCCTATCCCTTTCTCGGCCCACCTACGGTGGGCAATGCACAACTGCACATTCTTAGAAATTCAGTCATTTTTGAAAAACATTTTATTGATCACAACTAATTATACTCCATATCATAATTTTGAGAAGGTTCCATTATATTATGAAGATAAAGGAAATGATTTGTAATACCGGCTACCAACAAAGATGGCGCTATATACACCACATGTCAATTTTGGAGTTTCGGTGACATCCATGTTTGGTTGATTTATCGTATGATTTTACAAATGTAAAATGTTGTTTCTATTTAAATATATAATTGAGTTGACCTGATAGTGTTCCCATCTGAAGCCCTGTGGTATAATGCAGGAACCCAGGTTCAAATCCCACATACTTATACAGGTGTTGGTTCATTGTTTACTAATGTCTTTGTAATTCGTATTAACATATACTGGTGTCTACTAATGGTCCCCAATATGATTAATAGTAAATATCATCATTTAAAACTTACCCTGTATATGCACAAGCCCCAGATTGTCCTTCCCATCAATGTTCAGAAGCACCTAATCCAGATACACAGTCCATTCATTGGTAGCGACCTGTCGGGAAGTTTGTGTAGCACACGCCAGTCCACTCGGAGTGTGAGGACCACATGGTCAGGAGTTTGCAGGACTAGCTGCTGCATGTTTGATGAGCTGAGAAAGTTCTCCAAGTCATTCGTTGCACCGCCTTTTCTCTCAGGTACCCTTACAAGTATTTTCGGCTTCTTTGAGAAGCTTTGTGAGCCATTTCAGGTAACAATCCTTATCTCGTACACATTAAAATAGTTTATTTTGCCCCGAACACTGTGGTTTATGGGGGTTTATGCGCATGCACACCGATCATTCTGGGGTAGATTATGTAATTTGAAAAGTCCAGTGTTGCCCAGGGGTTCGTGATCTGAGTCTCCATGTGGAGGAACCTTGTGGAGGTTCCTCCATGTGGAGGAACCTTGGGTCTGTTAGGACCTGTTGTAATCTCTAAAAAGTGCAGTGGTAATTCAACAGGTAAACCTCAATGGAGAGAATATGATGGGATGAGTGAGCAGTTTTAAGTTGTTGAAATTAGACCAAAAGCTGCTAAGCAAGACCCAGGCACCCTCCGACAGAACAAATCACAACAGCAACATAACCATGGGGTTGATAACCCTTAAAAGTGTCGCCACATTGTTTTGCTGTTTTGCATTGGCACCCAACCTGAATAACGACTGACAACACATGATGGCAATGTATATCCTTACTGATGAATTTTTGTGTCACAGTCATTGGTGGTTCTGCAGGTGAGCTCATTAATGTCCACCAACAGCCAAGAATGCTGGCAAATGGGACCTCCAGCTCCGAAGGACGGTGCACACACACGTTGATGCCTCGTCCTGCACTTGAAACACCATGGTGGCAGTTTATAGCCAGATCAGGATTCAAACCCAGACAGCCCAAAGGTGAGTACACGCAACTCAGATTTTATTGCATTGTTCATGTCAGGTTAGCATATGTGTGCGTGTTCGTATATCTATATCTGCATATATATCTGTGCAGTGTCAGTCTTGTCTTGTCACTGAACTACTCCCTCAAACTTTTGTGAAATCGCACCAAACTTCAGGTATGCACCTATCTCCCCAGTGTGTATGTCCTAAGGGTATTTCTTTTTGAAATTTTTTGAAAAAAATGTTTTTATATTTTTTTGAAAATGTATTTGAAAAAAGAAAAAATTTCAACTTCAATCTTCAACTTCAATTGTTTATAAAATGAAATATCACGGATATTACAGATGCATTTGTGCAATATAATTGTTTGTATTATGATTGATGTAAACCATGACAAAACAGCAACTCAGGTACAGTCAGCTATCTATATATTTACATATCTGGACAGTGTCTGTGTTGTCACTGAACTACTCCCTCAAACTTTTGTTTCCATGGTTGTGAAGTGTTTTTAACAACGTGGTGGTGGTTTTGAATCACGTGGTGGTGAGGTGTTTTGAATCACGTGGTGGTGAGGTGTTTTGAATAACGTGGTGGTGAGGTGTTTTGAATAACGTGGTGGTGAGGTGTTTTGAATTACATGGTGGTGAGGTGTTTTGAATTACGTGATGGTGAGGTGTTTTGAATTACATGGTGGTGAGGTGTTTTGAATTATGTGGTGGTGAGGTGTTTTGAATTACGTGGTGGTGAGGTGTTTTGAATTACATGGTGGTGAGGTGTTTTGAATTACATGGTGGTGAGGTGTTTTGAATTACATGGTGGTGAGGTGTTTTGAATTATGTGGTGGTGAGGTGTTTTGAATTACGTGGTGGTGAGGTGTTTTGAATTACATGGTGGTGAGGTGTTTTGAATTACATGGTGGTGAGGTGTTTTGAATTACATGGTGGTGAGGTGTTTTGAATTATGTTGTGGTGAGGTGTTTTGAATTACGTGGTGGTGAGGTGTTTTGAATTACGTGGTGGTGATGTGTTTTGAATTACATGGAGGTGAGGTGTTTTGAATTACATGGTGGTGAGGTGTTTTGAATTACGTGGAGGTGAGGTGTTTTGAATGACATGGTGGTGAGGTGTTTTGAATTACATGGTGGTGAGGTGTTTTGAATTACATGGTGGTGACGTGTTTTGAATTACGTGGGGGTGAGGTGTTTTGAATTACATGGTGGTGAGGTGTTTTGAATTATGTGGTGGTGAGGTGTTTTGAATTACATGGTGGTGAGGTGTTTTGAATTACGTGGAGGTGAGGTGTTTTGAATTACATGGTGGTGAGGTATTTTGAATTACGTGGAGGTGAGGTGTTTTGAATTACATGGTGGTGAGGTGTTTTGAATTACGTGGTGGTGAGGTGTTTTGAATTATGTGGTGGTGAGGTGTTTTGAATTACATGGTGGTGAGGTGTTTTGAATTACGTGGTGGTGAGGTGTTTTGAATTACGTGGTGGTGAGGTGTTTTGAATTACGTGGTGGTGAGGTGTTTTGAATTACATGGTGGTAAGGTGTTTTGAATTACGTGGTGGTGAGGTGTTTTGAATTATGTGGTGGTGAGGTGTTTTAAATTACTTGGTGGTAAGGTGTTTTGAATTACGTGGTGGTGAGGTGTTTTGAATTACGTGGTGGTGAGGTGTTTTGAATTACGTAGTTGTGACGGGTTTTAAATTTCGACGTGGTGAGGTGTTTTTTATTTTGTGGTGGTGAGGTGTTTTTAATTTCGTAGTTGTGAGGTGTTTTTCATTTTGTGGTGTGAGGTGTTTTCAATCATGTGATTGTGAGGTGTTTTTAATTTCGCTGTGGTGAGGTGGTTTTTATTTTGTGGTGGTGAGGCGTTTTTTATTTCGCAGTGGTGAGGTGTTTTTTATTTTGTGGTGGTGAGGTGTTTTGCATCACGTGGTGGTGAGGTGTTTTTTATTTTGTGGTTGTGAGGTGTTTTTATTTTCATGGTGGTGAGGTGTTTTTTATTTTGTGGAGGTGAGGTGTTTTTAATTTTGTGGTGGTGAGGCATTTTTAATTTCGCAGTGGTGAGGTGTTTTTTATTTTGTGGTGGTAAGGTGTTTTGAATCACGTGGTGGTGAGGTGTTTTTATTTTGTGGTTGTGAGGTGTTTTTATTTATGCGGTGGTGAGGTGTTTTTATTTTGTGGTGGTGACGTGTTTTGAATCACGTGGTGGTGAGGTGTTTTGGATCACGTGGTGGTGAGGTGTTTTACATTACGTGGGGGTGAGGTGTTTTGAATTACATGGTGGTGAGGTGTTTTGAATTACATGGTGGTGAGGTGTTTTGAATTATGTGGTGGTGAGGTGTTTTGAATTACATGGCGGTGAGGTGTTTTGAATTACATGGTGGTAAGGTGTTTTGAATTATGTGGTGGTGAGGTGTTTTGAATTACATGGTGGTGAGGTGTTTTGAATTACGTGGAGGTGAGGTGTTTTGAATTATGTGGTGGTGAGGTGTTTTGAATTACATGGCGGTGAGGTGTTTTGAATTACGTGGTGGTGAGGTGTTTTGAATTACGTGGTGGTGAGGTGTTTTGAATTATGTGGTGGTGAGGTGTTTTGAATTACATGGCGGTGAGGTGTTTTGAATTACATGGTGGTGAGGTGTTTTGAATTACGTAGAGGTGAGGTGTTTTGAATTACATGGTGGTGAGGTGTTTTGAATTACGTGGTGGTGAGGTGTTTTGAATTATGTGGTGGTGAGGTGTTTTGAATTACATGGCGGTGAGGTGTTTTGAATTACGTGGTGGTGAGGTGTTTTGAATTACGTGGTGGTGAGGTGTTTTTAATTACATGGTGGTAAGGTGTTTTGAATTACGTGGTGGTGAGGTGTTTTGAATTATGTGGTGGTGAGGTGTTTTGAATTACTTGGTGGTAAGGTGTTTTGAATTACGTGGTGGTGAGGTGTTTTGAATTACATGGTGGTAAGGTGTTTTGAATTATGTGGTGGTGAGGTGTTTTGAATTACGTGGTGGTGAGGTGTTTTGAATTACGTGGTGGTGAGGTGTTTTGAATTACGTGGTGGTGAGGTGTTTTGAATTACGTGGTGGTGAGGTGTTTTGAATTACATAGTTGTGACGGGTTTTAAATTTCGACGTGGTGAGGTGTTTTTTATTTTGTGGTGGTGAGGTGTTTTTAATTTCGTGGTTGTGAGGTGTTTTTCATTTTGTGGTGTGAGGTGTTTTCAATCACGTGATTGTGAGGTGTTTTTAATTTTGCTGTGGTGAGGTGGTTTTTATTTTGTGGTGGTGAGGCGTTTTTAATTTCGCAGTGGTGAGGTGTTTTTTATTTTGTGGTGGTGAGGTGTTTTACATCACGTGGTGGTGAGGTGTTTTTTATTTTGTGGTTGTGGGGTGTTTTTATTTTCATGGTGGTGAGGTGTTTTTTATTTTGTGGTGGTGAGGTGTTTTTAATTTTGTGGTGGTGAGTCGTTTTGAATTACGTGGTGGTGAGGTGTTTTGAATTATGTGGTGGTGAGGTGTTTTGAATTACATGGCGGTGAGGTGTTTTGAATTACATGGTGGTAAGGTGTTTTGAATTATGTGGTGGTGAGGTGTTTTGAATTACATGGTGGTGAGGTGTTTTGAATTACGTGGAGGTGAGGTGTTTTGAATTACATGGTGGTGAGGTGTTTTGAATTACGTGGAGGTGAGGTGTTTTGAATTACATGGTGGTGAGATGTTTTGAATTACGTGGTGGTGAGGTGTTTTGAATTATGTGGTGGTGAGGTGTTTTGAATTATGTGGTGGTGAGGTGTTTTGAATTACATGGCGGTGAGGTGTTTTGAATTACGTGGTGGTGAGGTGTTTTGAATTACATGGTGGTAAGGTGTTTTGAATTACGTGGTGGTGAGGTGTTTTGAATTATGTGGTGGTGAGGTGTTTTGAATTACTTGGTGGTAAGGTGTTTTGAAATACGTGGTGGTGAGGTGTTTTGAATTACATGGTGGTAAGGTGTTTTGAATTACGTGGTGGTGAGGTGCTTTGAATTACGTGGTGGTGAGGTGTTTTGAATTACGTGGTGGTGAGGTGTTTTGAATTACGTGGTGGTGAGGTGTTTTGAATTACGTGGTGGTGAGGTGTTTTGAATTACGTAGTTGTGACGGGTTTTAAATTTTGACGTGGTGAGGTGTTTTTTATTTTGTGGTGGTGAGGTGTTTTTAATTTCGTGGTTGTGAGGTGTTTTTCATTTTGTGGTGTGAGGTGTTTTCAATCACGTGATTGTGAGGTGTTTTTAATTTCGCTGTGGTGAGGTGGTTTTTATTTTGTGGTGGTGAGGCGTTTTTAATTTCGCAGTGGTGAGGTGTTTTTTATTTTGTGGTGGTGAGGTGTTTTGCATCACGTGGTGGTGAGGTGTTTTTTATTTTGTGGTTGTGAGGTGTTTTTATTTTCATGGTGGTGAGGTGTTTTTTATTTTGTGGTGGTGAGGTGTTTTTAATTTTGTGGTGGTGAGGCGTTTTTAATTTCGCAGTGGTGAGGTGTTTTTTATTTTGTGGTGGTAAGGTGTTTTGAATCACGTGGTGGTGAGGTGTTTTTTATTTTGTGGTTGTGAGGTGTTTTTATTTTTGCGGTGGTGAGGTGTTTTTATTTTGTGGTGGTGACGTGTTTTGAATCACGTGGTGGTGAGGTGTTTTGGATCACATGGTGGTGAGGTGTTTTTAATTTCGCTGTGGTGAGGTGTTTTGAAACATGTGGTTGTGAGGTGTTTTTAATTTCGCTGTGGTGAGGTGTTTTTTAATTCATGGTTGTGAGGAGTTATGAATTTCGTGGTGGTGAGGTGTTTTTTATTTCGCAGTGGTGAGGTGTTTTGAATCACGTGGTGGTGAGGTGTTTTTTATTTTGTGGTGGTGAGGTGTTCTTTATTTCGTGGTGGTGAGGTGTTTTTATTTTGTGTTGGTGAGGTGTTTTGAATCACGTGGTGGTGAGGTGTTTATTATTTCGTGGTGGTGAGGTGTTTATTATTTCGTGGTTGTGAAGTGTTTTTAATAACGTGGTGGTGGTTTTGAATCACGTGGTGGTGAGGTGTTTTGAATTACGTGGTGGTGAGGTGTTTTGAATTACGTGGTGGTGAGGTGTTTTGAATTATGTGGTGGTGAGGTGTTTTGAATTACGTGGTGGTGAGGTGTTTTGAATTATGTGGTGGTGAGGTGTTTTGAATTACATGGTGGTGAGGTGTTTTGAATCACTTGGTAGTGAGGTGTTTTGAATTACATGGTGGTGAGGTGTTTTGAATTACGTGGTGGTGAGGTGTTTTGAATTACGTGGTGGAGAGGTGTTTTAAATTACCTGGGGGTGATGTATTTTAAATTACATGGTGGTGAGGTGTTTTAAATTACGTGGGGGTGATGTATTTTACATTACGTGGTGGTGAGGTGTTTTAAATTACGTGGGGGTGATGTATTTTACATTACGTGGTGGTGATGTGTTTTGAATTACGTGGGGGTGATGTATTTTACATTACGTGGTGGTGATGTGTTTTGAATTACGTGGGGGTGATGTATTTTAAATTACGTGGTGGTGATGTGTTTTGAATTACATGGGGGTGATGTATTTTAAATTACGTGGTGGTGATGTGTTTTGAATTACGTGGGGGTGATGTATTTTAAATTACGTGGTGGTGATGTGTTTTGAATTACGTGGGTGAATGTATTTTAAATTACGTGGTGGTGATGTGTTTTGAATTACGTGGGGGTGATGTGTTTTGAATTACGTGGTGGTGATGTGTTTTGAATTACGTGGGGGTGATGTATTTTAAATTACGTGGTGGTGAGGTGTTTTGAATTACGTGGTGGTGAGGTGTTTTGAATTACGTGGGGGTGATGGATTTTTAATTACGTGGGGGTGATGTATTTTAAATTACATCGTGGTGAGGTGTTTTGAATTACGTGGTGGTGAGGTGTTTTGAATTACGTGGGGGTGATGTATTTTAAATTACGTGGGGGTGATGTATTTTAAATTACATGGTGGTGAGGTGTTTTGAATTACGTGGGGGTGAGGTGTTTTAAATTACGTGGGGGTTATGTGTTTTAAATTATGTGGTGGTGATGTATTTTAAATTATGTGGTGGTGAGGTGTTTTGAATTACGTGGGGGTGATGTATTTTAAATTACGTGGTGGTGAGGTGTTTTGAATTACGTGGTGGTGAGGTGTTTTAAATGACGTGGTGGTGAGGTGTTTTGAATTATGTGGGGGTGATGTATTTTAAATGACGTGGTGGTGAGGTGTTTTGAATTATGTGGTGGTGAGGTGTTTTGAATTACGTGGGGGTGATGTATTTTAAATGACGTGGTGGTGAGGTGTTTTGAATTATGTGGTGGTGAGGTGTTTTGAATTACGTGGGGGTGAGGTATTTTAAATTACGTGGGGGTGAGGTGTTTTGAATTACGTGGGGGTGAGGTGTTTTAAATTACGTGGGGGTGAGGTGTTTTAAATTACGTGGGGGTGATGTATTTTAAATTACATGGTGGTGAGGTGTTTTGAATTATGTGGTGGTGAGGTGTTTTGAATTATGTGGTGGTGAGGTGTTTTGAATTACGTGGGGGTGATGTATTTTAAATTACGTGGTGGTGAGGTGTTTTGAATTATGTGGTGGTGAGGTGTTTTGAATTACGTGGGGGTGATGTATTTTAAATTACGTGGTGGTGAGGTGTTTTGAATTATGTGGTGGTGATGTGTTTTGAATTATGTGGTGGTGAGGTGTTTTGAATTACGTGGGGGTGATGTATTTTAAATTACGTGGTGGTGAGGTGTTTTGAATTATGTGGTGGTGATGTGTTTTGAATTATGTGGTGGTGAGGTGTTTTGAATTACATGGGGGTGATGTATTTTAAATTACGTGGTGGTGAGGTGTTTTGAATTATGTGGTGGTGAGGTGTTTTGAATTACGTGGGGGTGAGGTGTTTTGAATTACGTGGGGGTGATGTGTTTTGAATCACATGTGGGTGATGTATTTTAAATTACGTGGGGGTGAGGTGTTTTGAATTATGTGGTGGTGAGGTGTTTTGAATTACGTGGGGGTGAGGTGTTTTGAATTACGTGGGGGTGATGTGTTTTGAATCACGTGGGGGTGATGTGTTTTGAATTATGTGGTGGTGAGGTGTTTTGAATTACGTGGGGGTGAGGTGTTTTGAATCACGTGGGGGTGATGTGTTTTGAATTACGTGGGGGTGATGTGTTTTGAATCACGTGGGGGTGAGGTGTTTTGAATTACGTGGGGGTGATGTATTTTACATTACGTGGGGGTGATGTATTTTACATTACGTGGGGGTGATGTATTTTACATTACGTGGGGGTGATGTATTTTAAATTACGTGGTGGTGAGGTGTTTTACATTACGTGGTGGTGAGGTGTTTTACATTACGTGGGGGTGATGTATTTTACATTACGTGGGGGTGATGTATTTTAAATTACGTGGTGGTGAGGTGTTTTACATTACGTGGTGGTGAGGTGTTTTAAATTACGTGGGGGTGATGTGTTTTGAATCACGTGGTGGTGAGGTGTTTTGAATTATGTGGTGGTGAGGTGTTTTGAATTACGTGGGGGTGAGGTGTTTTGAATTACGTGGGGGTGATGTATTTTCAATTACGTGGGGGTGATGTGTTTTGAATTACGTGGGGGTGAGGTGTTTTGAATCACGTGGGGGTGATGTATTTTCAATTACGTGGGGGTGATGTGTTTTGAATTACGTGGGGGTGATGTGTTTTGAATTACGTGGGGGTGAGGTGTTTTGAATCACGTGGGGGTGATATATTTTCAATTACGTGGGGGTGATGTGTTTTGAATTACGTGGGGGTGAGGTGTTTTGAATCACGTGGGGGTGATGTATTTTAAATTACGTGGTGGTGAGGTGTTTTGAATCACGTGGGGGTGATGTATTTTAAATTACGTGGTGGTGAGGTGTTTTGAATCACGTGGGGGTGATGTATTTTAAATTACGTGGTGGTGAGGTGTTTTGAATTACGTGGGGGTGAGGTGTTTTGAATCACGTGGTGGTGAGGTGTTTTGAATTACGTGGGGGTGAGGTGTTTTGAATCACGTGGGGGTGATGTGTTTTGAATTACGTGGGGGTGATGTATTTTAAATTACATGGTGGTGAGGTGTTTTAAATTACGTGGGGGTGATGTATTTTAAATTACGTGGTGGTGATGTGTTTTGAATTACGTGGGGGTGATGTATTTTAAATTACGTGGTGGTGATGTGTTTTGAATTACGTGGGGGTGATGTATTTTAAATTACGTGGTGGTGATGTTTTTTTAATTACGTGGGGTTGATGTATTTTACATTACGTGGTGGTGATGTGTTTTGAATTACGTGGGGGTGATGTATTTTAAATTATGTGGTGGTGATGTGTTTTGAATTACGTGGGGGTGATGTGTTTTGAATTACGTGGTGGTGATGTGTTTTGAATTACGTGGCGGTGATGTATTTTAAATTACGTGGTGGTGAGGTGTTTTGAATTACGTGGGGGTGATGTATTTTAAATTACGTGGTGGTGAGGTGTTTTGAATTACGTGGGGGTGATGTATTTTAAATTACGTGGGGGTGATGTATTTTAAATTACGTGGTGGTGAGGTGTTTTGAATTACGTGGGGGTGATGTATTTTAAATTACGTGGTGGTGAGGTGTTTTGAATTACGTGGGGGTGATGTATTTTAAATTACGTGGTGGTGAGGTGTTTTGAATTACGTGGGGGTGATGTGTTTTGAATTACGTGGGGGTGATGTGTTTTAAATTACGTGGTGGTGTGTTTTTGAATTACGTGGGGGTGATGTATTTTAAATTACGTGGGGGTGATGTATTTTAAATTACGTGGTGGTGAGGTGTTTTGAATTACGTGGGGGTGAGGTGTTTTAAATTACGTGGGGGTGATGTGTTTTAAATTATGTGGTGGTGAGGTGTTTTGAATTAGGTGGGGGTGATGTATTTTAAATTATATGGTGGTGAGGTGTTTTGAATTATGTGGTGGTGAGGTGTTTTAAATTACGTGGGGGTGATGTGTTTTAAATTACGTGGTGGTGAGGTGTTTTGAATTAGGTGGGGGTGATGTATTTTAAATTATGTGGTGGTGAGTTGTTTTGAATTATGTGGTGGTGAGGTGTTTTAAATTACGTGGGGGTGATGTGTTTTAAATTACGTGGTGGTGAGGTGTTTTGAATTACGTGGGGGTGATGTATTTTAAATTACGTGGTGGTGATGTATTTTAAATTACGTGGTGGTGAGGTGTTTTGAATTACGTGGGGGTGATGTATTTTAAGTTACGTGGGGGTGGTGTATTTTAAATTACGTGGTGGTGAGGTGTTTTGAATTACGTGGGGGTGAGGTGTTTTAAATTACGTGGGGGTGATGTGTTTTAAATTATGTGGTGGTGAGGTGTTTTGAATTAGGTGGGGGTGATGTATTTTAAATTATATGGTGGTGAGGTGTTTTGAATTATGTGGTGGTGAGGTGTTTTAAATTACGTGGGGGTGATGTGTTTTAAATTACGTGGTGGTGAGGTGTTTTGAATTAGGTGGGGGTGATGTATTTTAAATTACGTGGTGGTGAGGTGTTTTGAATTACGTGGGGGTGATGTATTTTAAGTTATGTGGGGGTGGTGTATTTTAAATTACGTGGTGGTGAGGTGTTTTGAATTATGTGGTGGTGAGGTGTTTTGAATTATGTTGTGGTGAGGTGTTTTAAATTACGTGGGGGTGAGGTGTTTTAAATTACGTGGTGGTGATGTGTTTTGAATTACGTGGGGGTGATGTATTTTAAATTACATGGTGGTGAAGTGTTTTGAATTACATGGAGGTGAGGTGTTTTGAATTACGTGGGGGTGAGGTGTTTTGAATTACATGGAGGTGAGGTGTTTTGCATTGCGTGGGGGTGAGGTGTTTTAAATTACGTGGTGGTGAGGTGTTTTGAATTACGTGGGGGTGAGGTGTTTTGAATTACATGGTGGTGAGGTGTTTTTAATTACGTGGGGGTGAGGTGTTTTAAATTACGTGGGGGTGAGGTGTTTTAAATTACGTGGTGGTGATGTATTTTACATTACGTGGTGGTGAGGTGTTTTGAATTACGTGGGGGTGAGGTGTTTTGAATTACATGGTGGTGAGGTGTTTTGAATTACGTGGGGGTGAGGTGTTTTAAATTACGTGGGGGTGAGGTGTTTTGAATTACATGGTGGTGAGGTGTTTTGAATTACATGGGGGTGATGTATTTTAAATTACGTGGTGGTGAGGTGTTTTGAATTACGTGGTGGTGAGGTGTTTTAAATGACGTGGTGGTGAGGTGTTTTGAATTATGTGGGGGTGATGTATTTTAAATGACGTGGTGGTGAGGTGTTTTGAATTATGTGGTGGTGAGGTGTTTTGAATTACGTGGGGGTGATGTATTTTAAATGACGTGGTGGTGAGGTGTTTTGAATTATGTGGTGGTGAGGTGTTTTGAATTACGTGGGGGTGAGGTGTTTTAAATTACGTGGGGGTGAGGTGTTTTGAATTACGTGGGGGTGAGGTGTTTTAAATTACGTGGTGGTGAGGTGTTTTGAATTACGTGGGGGTGAGGTGTTTTGAATTATGTGGTGGTGAGGTGTTTTGAATTACGTGGGGGTGAGGTGTTTTAAATTACATGGGGGTGAGGTGTTTTAAATTACGTGGGGGTGATGTATTTTAAATTACGTGGTGGTGAGGTGTTTTGAATTATGTGGTGGTGAGGTGTTTTGAATTATGTGGTGGTGAGGTGTTTTGAAATACGTGGGGGTGATGTATTTTAAATTACGTGGTGGTGAGGTGTTTTGAATTATGTGGTGATGAGGTGTTTTGAATTATGTGGGGGTGAGGTGTTTTGAATTACGTGGGGGTGATGTATTTTAAATTATGTGGGGGTGAGGTGTTTTGAATTACGTGGTGGTGAGGTGTTTTGAATTACGTGGTGGTGAGGTGTTTTGAATCACGTGGGGGTGATGTATTTTAAATTACGTGGGGGTGATGTATTTTACATTAATGGGGGTGATGTATTTTAAATTACGTGGTGGTGCGGTGTTTTACATTACGTGGTGGTGAGGTGTTTTAAATTACGTGGGGGTGATGTGTTTTGAATCACGTGGTGGTGAGGTGTTTTGAATTATGTGGTGGTGAGGTGTTTTGAATTACGTGGGGGTGAGGTGTTTTGAATCACGTGGGGGTGATGTATTTTACATTACGTGGGGGTGATGTGTTTTGAATCACGTGGTGGTGAGGTGTTTTGAATCACGTGGTGGTGAGGTGTTTTGAATTATGTGGTGGTGAGGTGTTTTGAATTACGTGGGGGTGAGGTGTTTTGAATCACGTGGTGGTGAGGTGTTTTGAATTATGTGGTGGTGATGTGTTTTGAATCACCTGGTGGTGAGGTGTTTTGAATCACGTGGTGGTGAGGTGTTTTGAATCATGTGGTGGTGAGGTGTTTTGAATTATGTGGTGGTGAGGTGTTTTGAATTACGTGGGGGTGAGGTGTTTTGAATTACGTGGTGGTGAGGTGTTTTACATTACGTGGTGGTGAGGTGTTTTACATTACGTGGTGGTGATGTATTTTAAATTACGTGGTGGTGAGGTGTTTTACATTACGTGGGGGTGATGTATTTTAAATTGCGTGGTGGTGAGGTGTTTTACATTACGTGGTGGTGAGGTGTTTTAAATTACGTGGGGGTGATGTGTTTTGAATTATGTGGTGGTGAGGTGTTTTGAATCACGTGGTGGTGAGGTGTTTTGAATTATGTGGTGGTGAGGTGTTTTGAATTACGTGGGGGTGAGGTGTTTTGAATCACGTGGTGGTGAGGTGTTTTGAATTATGTGGTGGTGAGGTGTTTTGAATTACGTGGGGGTGAGGTGTTTTGAATTACGTGGGGGTGAGGTGTTTTGAATCACGTGGGGGTGATGTGTTTTGAATCACGTGGTGGTGAGGTGTTTTGAATTACGTGGGGGCGAGGTGTTTTGAATCACGTGGTGGTGAGGTGTTTTGAATTATGTGGTGGTGAGGTGTTTTGAATCACGTGGTGGTGAGATGTTTTGAATTACGTGGGGGCGAGGTGTTTTGAATCACGTGGGGGTGATGTATTTTAAATTACGTGGGGGTGAGGTGTTTTGAATCACGTGGGGGTGATGTGTTTTGAATCACGTGGTGGTGAGATGTTTTGAATCACGTGGGGGTGATGTATTTTAAATTACGTGGGGGTGAGGTGTTTTGAATTACATGGAGGTGAGGTGTTTTGCATTGCGTGGGGGTGAGGTGTTTTAAATTACGTGGTGGTGAGGTGTTTTTAATTACGTGGTGGTGAGGTGTTTTAAATTACGTGGGGGTGAGGTGTTTTAAATTACGTGGTGGTGATGTATTTTACATTACGTGGTGGTGAGGTGTTTTGAATTACGTGGGGGTGAGGTGTTTTGAATTACATGGTGGTGAGGTGTTTTGAATTACGTGGGGGTGAGGTGTTTTAAATTACGTGGGGGTGAGGTGTTTTGAATTACATGGTGGTGAGGTGTTTTGAATTACATGGGGGTGATGTATTTTAAATTACGTGGTGGTGAGGTGTTTTGAATTACGTGGTGGTGAGGTGTTTTAAATGACGTGGTGGTGAGGTGTTTTGAATTATGTGGGGGTGATGTATTTTAAATGACGTGGTGGTGAGGTGTTTTGAATTATGTGGTGGTGAGGTGTTTTGAATTACGTGGGGGTGATGTATTTTAAATGACGTGGTGGTGAGGTGTTTTGAATTATGTGGTGGTGAGGTGTTTTGAATTACGTGGGGGTGAGGTGTTTTAAATTACGTGGGGGTGAGGTGTTTTAAATTACGTGGGGGTGAGGTGTTTTAAATTACGTGGTGGTGAGGTGTTTTGAATTACGTGGGGGTGAGGTGTTTTGAATTATGTGGTGGTGAGGTGTTTTGAATTACGTGGGGGTGAGGTGTTTTAAATTACATGGGGGTGAGGTGTTTTAAATTACGTGGGGGTGATGTATTTTAAATTACGTGGTGGTGAGGTGTTTTGAATTATGTGGTGGTGAGGTGTTTTGAATTATGTGGTGGTGAGGTGTTTTGAAATACGTGGGGGTGATGTATTTTAAATTACGTGGTGGTGAGGTGTTTTGAATTATGTGGTGGTGAGGTGTTTTGAATTATGTGGGGGTGAGGTGTTTTGAATTACGTGGGGGTGATGTATTTTAAATTATGTGGGGGTGAGGTGTTTTGAATTACGTGGTGGTGAGGTGTTTTGAATTACGTGGTGGTGAGGTGTTTTGAATCACGTGGGGGTGATGTATTTTAAATTACGTGGGGGTGATGTATTTTACATTAATGGGGGTGATGTATTTTAAATTACGTGGTGGTGCGGTGTTTTACATTACGTGGTGGTGAGGTGTTTTAAATTACGTGGGGGTGATGTGTTTTGAATCACGTGGTGGTGAGGTGTTTTGAATTATGTGGTGGTGAGGTGTTTTGAATTACGTGGGGGTGAGGTGTTTTGAATCACGTGGGGGTGATGTATTTTACATTACGTGGGGGTGATGTGTTTTGAATCACGTGGTGGTGAGGTGTTTTGAATCACGTGGTGGTGAGGTGTTTTGAATTATGTGGTGGTGAGGTGTTTTGAATTACGTGGGGGTGAGGTGTTTTGAATCACGTGGTGGTGAGGTGTTTTGAATTATGTGGTGGTGATGTGTTTTGAATCACGTGGTGGTGAGGTGTTTTGAATCACGTGGTGGTGAGGTGTTTTGAATCACGTGGTGGTGAGGTGTTTTGAATTATGTGGTGGTGAGGTGTTTTGAATTACGTGGGGGTGAGGTGTTTTGAATTACGTGGTGGTGAGGTGTTTTACATTACGTGGTGGTGAGGTGTTTTACATTACGTGGTGGTGATGTATTTTAAATTACGTGGTGGTGAGGTGTTTTACATTACGTGGGGGTGATGTATTTTAAATTGCGTGGTGGTGAGGTGTTTTACATTACGTGGTGGTGAGGTGTTTTAAATTACGTGGGGGTGATGTGTTTTGAATTATGTGGTGGTGAGGTGTTTTGAATCACGTGGTGGTGAGGTGTTTTGAATTATGTGGTGGTGAGGTGTTTTGAATTACGTGGGGGTGAGGTGTTTTGAATCACGTGGTGGTGAGGTGTTTTGAATTATGTGGTGGTGAGGTGTTTTGAATTACGTGGGGGTGAGGTGTTTTGAATTACGTGGGGGTGAGGTGTTTTGAATCACGTGGGGGTGATGTGTTTTGAATCACGTGGTGGTGAGGTGTTTTGAATTACGTGGGGGCGAGGTGTTTTGAATCACGTGGTGGTGAGGTGTTTTGAATTATGTGGTGGTGAGGTGTTTTGAATCACGTGGTGGTGAGATGTTTTGAATTACGTGGGGGCGAGGTGTTTTGAATCACGTGGGGGTGATGTATTTTAAATTACGTGGGGGTGAGGTGTTTTGAATCACGTGGGGGTGATGTGTTTTGAATCACGTGGGGGTGAGGTGTTTTGAATCACGTGGGGGTGATGTGTTTTGAATCATCTGGGGGTGATGTGTTTTGAATCACGTGGTGGTGATGTGTTTTGAATCACGTGGGGGTGATGTATTTTAAATTACGTGGGGGTGAGGTGTTTTGAATCACGTGGGGGTGATGTATTTTAAATTACGTGGTGGTGAGATGTTTTGAATCACGTGGGGGTGATGTATTTTAAATGACGTGGTGGTGAGGTGTTTTGAATTATGTGGTGGTGAGGTGTTTTGAATCACGTGGGGGTGATGTATTTTAAATTACGTGGTGGTGATGTGTTTTGAATTACGTGGGGGTGAGGTGTTTTGAATCACATGGGGGTGATGTATTTTAAATTACGTGGGTGTGATGTGTTTTGAATCATGTGGTGGTGAGGTGTTTTGAATTACGTGGTGGTGAGGTGTTTTGAATTACGTGGTGGTGAGGTGTTTTGAATTACGTGGGGGTGAGGTGTTTTGAATCACGTGGGGGTGATGTATTTTAAATTACGTGGGTGTGATGTGTTTTGAATCATGTGGTGGTGAGGTGTTTTGAATTACGTGGTGGTGAGGTGTTTTGAATTACGTGGTGGTGAGGTGTTTTGAATTACGTGGTGGTGAGGTGTTTTGAATTACGTGGTGGTGAGGTGTTTTGAATTACGTGGTGGTGAGGTGTTTTGAATTTCGTGGTGGTGAGGTGTTTTGAATTACGTGGTGGTGAGGTGTTTTGAATTACGTGGTGGTGAGGTGTTTTGAATTACGTGGGGGTGAGGTGTAATCGTCCCAAACTTCCAGTCTGCACCTACCCCTCCCGTATGTATGTGCTGAGGGGTTCTTTCTTGAAATTATATATATTTTTTCAACCTAAATTGCTTATAAAAATGTAATATCACAAACACTATAAATAAATTTGTGCAAAATAATTGTTTTTATTATGATTGGTGTAAATCATGACAAAACAGAAAGTCAGGTACAGTCATCCTCAGCTGAAATAAGCCCTTTCCTCCATAATGACGCGTGGTGAGGCCAAGCTCGCATATGCAGTATATATCACTAACTGTATCGTGGTTTAAATGCGGTGATATTACTCGGGAAGTCCCATTTGCTTGCATTAGTTGGTGGACGAAAAAGGTCCCACGCGTTTCATGAGTTACAACCCAAATCACCTTCATTCAAACATAAAGCCCAAACGGTTCGTGAAATGCTGAGTCCAATAAACGTTCCCTGACCGACGCTACAGATAACAAGGTGGGAATAATGGGCCGTTAAGATGTAATAGTAATGGATATCATAATCATCATCACATGATCCGATTTTAGTCCACTGAGGGACGAAGGCCTCCCTCGACTCGTGCTCAGCGGTGTGTAGCACACGAGCCACACTTGCCAAAAGTTGTTTGGCCATGTGTATATGTATGTATGCACACACACACACACACACACACACACACACATCCCATACACACACACACACACACACACACACACATCCCATACACACACACACACACACACACACACACACACACATCCCATACACACACACACACACACACACACACACACACACACACACACACACACATCCCATACACACACACACACACACATCCACACACACACACACACACACACACACACACACACACATCCCCACACACACACACACACATCCACACACACACACACACACACACACATCCCCCCCCCCCCCCCCCACACACACACACACAAACACACACATTCCCATACACACACACACACATCCCCATACACACACACACACACATATCCCCATACACACACACACACACACACATCCCCATACACACACACACACACACACACACACACACACACACACATCCCCCCCCACACACACACACACACACATCCCCCCCCACACACACACACACACATACACACACACACACACACACACACACACATCCCCATACACACACACACACACACACACACACACACATCCCCACACACACACACACACACACACACACACACACACACACACACACATCCCCATACACACACACACACACACACACACATCCCCATACACACACACACACACACACACACACACATTAGTATGAAAAATGTTGAGTGTCATCTAGAGATAATTTGGGCGACAGAATTAAGGTGATGACATCATAGGTCACATAGTTCAGAGAAGCCATGTTGGATTGAACATAAAAAAACTTATTAAACCGTCTTCTCCAGAACGACTGATCACATGGATGTGAAACTTCATGCACATGATCTCCAAGCGTTGCCGAATATAGGTGTCCAATGAACAAATCACAGGTCACATGGTCTGGCAGCCATATTGGATATAATCAAAAACCTTTAAAAACCTTCTCCAGAACGGATGGACAGATCGAGGGAAACCTTCACACACATGTTCCCCAAGCCTTGGGCATACCATGGTCTTCATGAATAAATGAAGTCCCCCAAACTCATGGAGTCTAACAAACTCATGTCCCCTAAGTACTCCGACAGGTCGCACAAGATCTGCCAGCATCCCTCTTATGGTTAAACTGCCAAAATCAAGACTCTCGACTCACCTTCACTCCTCTTTTCTCCCGCCTCTGGAACAAACTCCCTCACTCTCTTCAATCCCGCTCCTCCCTCCAGGTCTTCAAAACAGCAGGTCACCACCGTCTCTTATCTTCCCCCATCCAAACCTTGATCTTTTCTACCCCCACTAATTTCACCCCAGATCCACTTTTTTGAAATACCAACTTCTTTCCTGGAAGTCCTGGCAGTGTCCATGTGTTTTATACTCCCCCCCCCCCCCCCCCTTTCCATGCCACCTCCCCCCAAGCGCTCTCCCTCCCACAGATCTCCCGATGTCCCTGCTCTCAAATGTTGTGCTTGTGTGCTTCCCCTTCTCTCCCCATCTTGTCTACCGCTCCCCTTTTTTATAGACTTTGTTTGTCTGTTTGATTTGTTTGTGTGATAAATGTTAGCTCTTTCACGAGCCTCGATTCTGTATACAAAAAAAAATCATATGTCACATGGTCTGGAAGCCATATTGGATCAAAGGAAAAAAATTAACAAATATTTCTCTGAAACAGCTGAAGCTATCGAAGCAAAACTTTCCAAATGTCATCTAACACGATTGCTGCATTTAGTGTGAAATGATGATGTCATAGGTCACGTGGGCTGGCAGCCATCTTGGATAGAAAAAGGAAACTCATTCCAATCAACACAAAACTTCACACACCTTATCCTTTACCCAATTGGAGCCAAAGTGTAAACTTATGATGCCATATGTCACTTGGTTGGGCGGCTATATTGGGATCTTATCGAACATCGTGCAAAATCCTCTTCTCTGAAACTGCTTAACCGATCAATGCAAAATTTTAACTAATTGATCAACTACCCATAGGAAATATAGTTTGATAAAAGTGACGTCATTGGTCACTGGTCTGGCAGCCATATTGGATCAATGAAAAAAAACCTTAAAAAACAGAAGAGCTGGCTTTCACCAAATCCTTCTCAAGACTGCGTGGGTAAGTATTCTATGAATACCATCTATTTACATCTGTATTTATGAAATCGCTAGCGGTATAGCTCAGAAGTTGTGTACCTGCATTTGAGGTGTCCTGTCTGTTTTCAATCCCCACCTCAACTCCAAACCTTCGCGCTGGTGCTTCGCTGATCACAACATTGCCTTATTGAGTACGCTGTCATTTGGAGCAATGTTAAGCTGGGTGTTCTGTCTGATAGCATTCACTGGCGACCATTGAAGATCTCGTGTAAAGGTATCCTAGTATACCTGGTGGCTCCCTTGGCAGTGCAGACACTTTGCAAAAAGCATACTCTGTGGTTGTCAAGATGCACTCTGTGGTTGTCAAGATGCCCTCTGTGGTTGTCAAGATGCACTCTGTGGTTGGTATTTTGTTTGTTTTCATCGGCTCTTCCCCTCTGATGTGGAATGCCAATTCACCACGCTCCTTTGTCATACCACGCCCCTTTGTCAAACCACGCCCCTTTGTCAAACCACGCCCAGGTTAATCAGCATCTTGTGTTATTACTGCCTTCTAGGCAATGTGCCACAAATTGTCGTTATAGTCCTTGCTGCTGCAGAATACATGGTCGTTAGTGCTTCCTACATTAACATGACTGTTTCCGACATTAACACGTGATTAAAATCAAAATGGTGGCATGTGAGACATATAAGATAAACATCTATCTATAATTCCAGTAATCTCTGTACGTTTGTACGTCTGTACGTTTGTACGTCTGTTTGTCTGTGACCGCTGTTTCTCGACAACCACGGGTCCGATATACTTGAAACTTGCCAGGTATATTGCTGGGGACCCGAGGATGTGCCTTTTCAAGGTTTCATATTAATCGGACAATTACTTACCGAGCTATGTCCAAAAAACGATTCAACCAATCAGAGAGCAGCGAACGATCGCGTGTGCCGAACGTGGAGGACACACTCTGCCTCGGATGGCACATTTGAGAGCGTATTCATTTATTTCACGTTTGCAAACTATGTTGGCGTTAAACTATGTTTTAAAACTAATAAAACCGAATTTGCGATTCATTCGCTTTCCTGCGCGTTTGTGCACGCGATGGCGATTTCTTTACCAAACTCCGGAAGCCGTTCGCTTTGGACCAAACCATTGCATGTAAATAGAGGGGGGGGATTGTCACCGTACTCGCAAGCCGTTCGCTTTGGACCAAACCATTTCATGTAAATAGAGGGGGGGGATATAATTTTAGATATAGATATAGTACGGGCAATGCCCTAGTATCTCATAATGGAAGCAATCACCCCTGTTGATATTTATAAAAGTTGGTGGCACAGTCAGGTGACAGTTACATTTGTATTAAAGAACACCTTGAGGTTTGCAGGACTGGAGAGGTATTTGATGAACAGTGGAATGAACAATGATGTCCTACTTTTGCTACGTAAACGTCCCGAATAATTCTTCACTGAAGGCATACAGAAAGCTTTCACTCCGATTGGGTGATTGTGTCATCAAAGATGGGGGATACTTGAATAGTATTCCAAGGGTCATTTTGTTGTAATCACACATGTAACATGTAAGTGAGGTTACGAGCGTAAACAGAAGTCCAGGTGAACTGTGAAGCACCTCTTACCATACCGTGAAAAGTTCCCTTAAAATACTTCCACTGGCCAATTAATTTTCCACAACCACAATGGTGGTAACAACCACCTCTTACTTTGAGAATGACCTGTGCACAATTAAATAATTAATTGGGTAATCAAGTATTTAATTTTTATTAATTATTTCATAATTTAATTAAATTAATTAATTACCTCCCTGGGTTAATTGTTGATCTTTAAATATTTTAAGAACAACAAGCGCCGGTGTCCGACTACTCGTACATACACGTCTTTGATTTGCGGAGACGAGACCGGTTCGAGAAGAGCAGATCTCATAATAAGGGAATAACCCGATCGATAATGGAGCAATAATCCACAATTCTAATGCATTATGAATGGAGACAATTGCCTTCGATGAAAGTGCCAGAGACTTTTTAAAATCTTTTTAAAAAATTATCTTCTTTTTTTTTAAATTAAGGACATGTCCGTAATAGGAAAGCAATGAACACATTTTAATTTAAATACATCTTTCCTTTTTGCTCGCAGGAAACCACAAGACTCGTGCCTTCATAAAACAGAGTTACTATGCCTGTGTAACTCCTTTTGTTTATTAAAACTTTTTTTATCCAAAACAATCCACCTTCAAATTTTAAACTTCATGTAGCTTACATCTTTGAAGATTTGCCACAAACATATATATATATACATATATAATACTGTATATACATATATATGTACATTGAAAGCTCATGCTAAACAATGAAAAAGTGACTACAATAACCGCGAATGGATAGGTAGCAACTTAAAATATTACTTTGAAGCATCGCAGGTAAAAAATGCATGTAATCCTCATTGTGAACATTTGCTCCAATCAAACCCGTCGGTTTGACTCTATAACATCACTATACTGATAGAAGATATGGGTGAGGATTGTGAAACAAGATGGGAGAAAGGGGGGAAATGGAGGAAGAATGACGGCTGAATAGGGAGAAGGTTGGAAAGGGAGGAAGAATGATTGCTGAATGGGGTGAGGGGGCAATGGAGGAAGAATGGCTGCTGAATGAGGGGATGGGGTGGAAAGAATTTGGAGCAGGGCTGGGTAAGGGAGTCGGGAAGAGAGCAAAGAGTCAGTTACTCCACATGCAGGTGCGATTCTGTAAGCACAGAGGCGTGCTCCATTGAAAACCTCCCACGAAAATTCCAAAAGCCTGCAATTGTTCAGCTCCCATCACCATGTCAAGTTCGGGAGTTTGCAGCACCACTTCCCGGAGGCATATTTCACCCCTTGGCCGCGTTTCGAGGAGATCGTAAGGCAAAGCTCGAGAGAACGTTGGCGGCTCCTTGTACGACTGACTATAAGGCACTCTGCAACCCCCTAAAGTTACGAAGGGAAAGCGTATTTGGTAGTTGTAGAGAAAAGGCACATTGTAATCCACTGGATTAATATCTCAAAGACAGATTTCAAATATCTGGAATGCAGGTCAGATTTTGGGATTAAAAATAAAACGTTCTGTCGTTGCCTATTTATTTTAAAAAAAACAAAAAAAAACTTACAAAACTACCTCACATTAGTATCAATATCACGCCACACCTATTTACAAAGTCCACACTGATTGTCAAAAATTGCTTGCATTAGGTAGCAAAAAAGGGATTGCACTCAAAAGTGGTTTAAAAACAACAACAATAACACCATATGATGTCCTGAAGACTTCCCTGGATTTGCCCAAACACCTTGTGCACGACACACGCACCACAGAGGCTCCGGCATGGTTTCCAATTCCATGTTGTTGTTCCGCAGTTACTTTGGTATTGAAACAATAAAAGTTGGAAATTTAAGAAGAGAAACAGCCGATCCTCAGTTGATGCCAAAGATGACCACTCGGGCTCGCGTTGTTGGGCGGGCAGACGGGAAGCCGTTTTTATTTCTTTTACTCCCATGAATCCCAGGGGGAAAAGATGGTGGAAAGTCAAGAAGATGACCCTTGCTGAGATCAAGCAATCGTCATGGTGCTCCAGAAACTCTGCCGCATCACGTCGTTACCCCCATCGTCGTGCAAGCGGCCGCCCGTCCCAGGCTGGTTCAAGGACCCCATGGCACCCAAGGCCGCAAGGCCGAGACCGTGGGTGTGCGCATGAGATGAGGGAGATCCGGACGTTGTCACCTGTGAAGAGGAAGAACACAACGAAGAGAATAAACATATGCGCAGAAACGAGCAATTAAGTTTGCAAAAGTAAAGACAAGACTCTTAAACTTCCTGTTGTTTTCCTATTTTCCTTCGAGTCACATCGTACGTCATGTGATGGTGTGCTCCAGCAATGTCATTTGCGGAAGTGAAGGTAAAAATAGTCAACAACTAGAACAGCACTCGGTAAAACGCATACCTCTGCCAAGCTGAACAGTTTATGTTTTCTATCCACTGATAGGCCGGATCTGGATTCGGACTTGAACCAAAATCTAATCTGCTTGTACTTGTCACCTAACCAACTAGCCCACCAAGTTTAGTCATAACTCATCCATAACTTTTTTAAATATCATGTTATTTATCACTTTTCGCCCAATCGCTCAATAGTGAAGAATCACTTAAAAATTAAATAATTATCGTATCCAAATCCATATTCAGATCTTCACCAAAGTCGAATCAATTAGTCCTTTTCACACACGCAACCAGTCCATCACGTTTCGTCCAAATCCATCAATAACTTTTTGAGATATTTTGTTCACAGACAGACAAACAGACAGACAGACAGGGTGAAAACATAACCTCCATCCACCTTCGGTGGCAGAGGTAAAAATGGATCAACGGCTTTACCGTAAAATGCCCTCGCATTCGCCCGTGCATGCCAGCCAACTCCAAAGTGCGGGCCAAATGGGAGTTTGGGTTTTTTTATCTTCTTACTAACATTATTCAAATACACTACACAAGAATACAGATGTGTTCGATTTGATATTACGATTAATCGATTTATTGATTCGTGCATGGCCATTTTAAAGAAAGCGCCACTTGCTTCTGACATGTCCAATTGACGTGTTTGTAGCAATAGCTGCACGATCTCCCTCGACATTTTGCGGGAAAAAATTCGCAACCGCTTGGGATTTCGAATTCTCCTCTCATGACCTTTTTCTCTAGCGTCTTGTGCACATTTTGATGCCACACGTCCAAATCGGACTTACCATTCAGGTGTCACATTACAATTAGCAGGTGTCACATGTCCTAAAAAAACTGCAATTTTTGCATATGTTTATGTACAACATGCATGTGAATACGGGTTACATGCGTTAGGACACTGATGGTGTAAATTAATTGGCCTGTTATTTCCTCTGAGTGTTTTAGCATGTTATCTAAGACATACTGAATAATTATAGAACAACATAATTAGGCAATAATTAGACAAATTAACGTATTATGGAAAAATAATTGTAACGTCACGTTCATTAGGTGATCATGCATGTGTGTGCAAATTTTCAAGTTCATCGGATCATCGACAGCCAAGATCAGTCAGGAAAAGCTTAAAATCACCCAGTGCAGTTAAGTTAGGGTTAAGTCAGTTGTCCCACAAACTATCACTCATGGTAGCCATAAAAAAAATCCCACACAATATTTACGTCAGTATCCTGGGCAACGTCCAATTTCCCTTCATTTCTTTGACTCGAGGATGGATGGAGGGGCTTTGGAGTTGGGGGTGCGGGGCAGGGGATCCTTTCCTCGGAGTCCTAAACCTGAAGCCAAAGATGGCGTGGATGGGACCGAGCTTGAAGAACACCGGGAAACAAATACGCTTTCTCCAGCCACTGAGTGTTGTGCACAGTAGGAATACAAAAGTGGTGGCACTACGGAAAATCTGGACAGAAGTAAAGCTCCGTTCACTTATTCCATCCTATCCAGATTCTTCCGAGATGCATGAAAGACTCGTTTCAAATCGAGAAATTTGCATTCATCGCAGGAAAGTGTGACGCAAGTGTGGGATCGTCACGACTTAACCGTTACAATCTGAAATTGTAGCTGTAGGGGCAGTTTATAGGTTTAAACTGGATTTGGATGCGTACTTAGAAACGACGGGCATCGAGAGGTACAGGGGTATGGTACGAATGGTAGACAGCTTAATTGAGTTGAGATGGCGGTAAGTTGGAGATGTCCGATTGTTTTGTGTATATGTCAGGTCAAGTGGGAATGTTTAGTTAGTTGGGAAAAAAATTAATGACTAAAAGGGGTAAAGGAAGAGTGTTGTCATTGGGTTGTCGAGAATGTGGAGATGTCTGGGCTTTCCTTGTGTGGGAAAGAGCTTGTTTCTTTAAAATTAAAAATCGAATCCATCAACATCTATTTTCAAAGCCCCAATTAAACCCACCTTGTGTAAGGGGAAACTCGTGTAGTTGACCCCACGAGATGGTGGGATTAATCGGGGCCTTGAAAATAGATGTTGATGGATTCGATTTTTTTTTTTTTAAAGAAACAAGCTCTTCTCCAAAGTTTGAAGTCGAAAAACAATGTCACCGTTTCCTAATTTGTGGAAAATTGCCTTTACTTCAGATATTCCAAAATCGACATGAATGATTAACTTTGACCTTTACTCGGATAGAAAAACAGACGAACAAAAACCATATTAGAGCAACACACTACCAGAAGCATAATCACCAAGCTGCTAGTACCCATTACGGGACTATCGATATACGCAAACGTGGTGGGGTTAGGGTGATATCAATTTGAAAAGAATTGATTTGTGAAAAAGAAGGGAAAGGTAGGGGGCTTGGTGGTGGGATACAAGGGAAAATGGTGTGGGAGTGGAGAGAAGGGAGGGTGGGACAGTAGAGGGGTGTGAGAGGAAAGAGAAAGGGAAGTGGACCATGTATGGCACTTAGAGGGAGAAATGGAGGTGGGGGGTAAAAGATTCCGCCATTTTGTATTCTCATCTTCGCCGAACATCACGTTTCATTGAGATGCGACATCAATCCCCGCACGCGATCAGCGAGTCCATGACCTGGTGTTAAGAGCTCATGACCGCATGAACAAAACCGCATGATTTTTCTATTTTCTGCAATAATTTCAACACAATTTACTTTTTACAGTAATTTCAAGCGAATGATCTCTATTTATATTTAGGCCACAGACTTGCTGATGGCCTCTTGACTATTTCCGCAGGAGCCTGACCTGTTGTGAACAAGGGTACCCAGGTGCAGTGGCCGGTTCTACTTTCACGAGAGGCATCCCATCGTGTATTGAGGATGCCGAGCCGCTGCTGCTAACCGAACTCGTTCCGACACCTGAAAACAGTGCGTACCAAAGTAAGGACCAAAATAATATTTACTCTGCTGAAAGTCTACCAGACTTTATGTTTCAAACGCAGGTCTCACCTGTGGGTGTTTTGCACTTGTTCGGGTTCTTGGGTTTACGCTTTCGGGTCTGAATTCCATCCTTTTTCATGGTCAGTGGCCTTGGGACCTTTGGTGTGGGAGAAATACAAGTCCATGCTTTGTACTCCGACAAAGACATTTTACTACCATGTGAGATGCATGCTGATGGGCATGAGATAAGCCAGTACACACATGTGCATGCTCGCACGTACACGCGCGCACACACGTTAACTACTCACCCCGTGCAGCTTTGTATAGAGACCACAGGCGTTGCACACTGGCTCTCCCTCGGCGTTTCGGCGCCAGAGTGTCGTTGTTGTTGTTTGGCAGTTCGAGCAGCAGAGTCCCACACGCCGGGAACCTGACTGCAACATCAACCACAGAAAGAGTATGAAACACAGGAAGAGTAACAGTCATCAAATTCGTTTTGGGTAACAGCGAATGCCACGTAAGAATGCAAGCCTGGCACCAAGACATTTGTACTCGGATGATGGCAGAGTTTCAACCATGTGTTATCTCCTGCTTGGCTTCCGAATTGAAACAATTCATTCTTGGTTTTCCACATGATACGTGTACACTGTACAATGGCCTTGAGCCGTTTACATTCTATATATGGTTAGTTTACCTACACTTTCGTATTATACAATGAAACCCTCAAAATCTGTTATGGAATTCAAAAAGCCACAAATCACCCTTAGGATAAAGGCCTTGAGCATACATCAGGCCAATGTTTAAAAGTTCTTCTGACGATGCAATCCAGCAGCAAATGAAATTGGCAGTTGTGATGGGAAATTAACAATTAAACTTTTAACGCATTTGTTTTAATAACTTTCAAACCCAAGATAATCAAGTATGGCGGTTACGCGATAAGAAATGCCTCACTTTTAGTTGGCAAGTGGTGGAATGAGTGGTTGCGTAGGTTGACAAGATATCTCGAAGGTATGTGCTCACTCTCGAGCTGTTTAGTCTGGGTTAGATTCCTGACCCGACTATAAACTGTAAACCTGGTGCTTTGAACACGGCTGCATGAATGAGTACGTCGTCCTTTCGGTATTGTCGTCCTTTCGGTATTGAAGTTTCAATTTTTTTGCAAAAATTTCTAAAAATAAATAAATTCCACTTTGATATTATGGGGTAATGTGTCGATCAGATATGTGTGGATCGGCGACAAAAAAAAATCTCAATTCAATCCATTTTACATTCAGGCTGCAACACAACAAAATGTGAAAAAGGCAAGGGGTGTGAATACTTTCTGAAGACACTGTGCCTCTCCCCTATCCTTATTGTCTCCTAACAATTATCCTTTGTATTCATGAAATTTCCGTGTCTTGTGCTGATTGGCACATCATTTCCATCGAGTCATGTGACTTGTGTAATTGAGATGAAAGGACTTTGAGAACAACTCACTTGGAGTCTGTGCTAAGTTCCAATGATCAACTACAAAAAGATTATTGATGACAATTTATCAGCAGGTTAGGTTGGGATTTTGACATGACTCGTTTCGTAGTCTGTTTCGAGCTCCGCCATGGCCATTGGTCCATGGTGGTTAAGGGGGTTCCAGATTTGTTGAAAGTGTGCCGGCAACAATCATCTGCTCTTCGTGACAGACACCATGGGATATTTAATGTCCACCGACTAATGCTAGTAGATGGGACACCCAGCAGAAATCGATGCTGGTAGTGTATTACATTACCCCAGTGTAATGTCCATCCAACGGACGGTGCACCTTTTGATGCAGCACTCTGCCCTGCGAAGCACCAATCTGGGAGTCAAGAATCAAACCCAGACGAGACAGCTTAAAGGAGAGTGCGCTACCTCCGTATTGTCTTTTCGGACGCAGAAGACTCGTCAAATATAATCAGTCTTCCTCCACTAAAGGCCAAAACCACAATCCTTCAAACACTTTGCAAATGCGCCAAATGGTGCATCAAATTCTTATCGTGACTATGTCCTGGAATTACTCGACTGGAGGCAACACCCTGACCTTTTTGTCTGTATTCCATGCACCTTTTTGGCTGAATGACCACAAATGAAGAGGACAGGTTTCTTAGGTTGTTTAATCCAACACACCCCATAGTACTGCAGATAAACACCCAAATGAACATGTTTACTCCATAACAATAGTTGTTTGCCCACAAATCACATCAGCAAAAGAGAAAGGAAATGGTATTAAAGGAAAATGGCTGTAGCTAGAGTTTGATCATCAATTCCTGCATTTTATTGCATGCAGCCAAACTTCTTACTCAGCACTCAAATACTCAAATTAAACACTCAAATACATTCCCTTTTAGTAGGAGTCAATACGTTTGCGAAACATTTGTCCAAGTGACCTAAGCTGGGAAAGTTTTGTTATTTTCTTGCGTTGAGATTCTCCAGTGGCCTCAAACTGCATTGCATCTGACAGGAGGGCCTACTCGCCTTCGGCTGTATATGTATAGTCTGGGTTAGATTCCCGGCCCGACTATAAACTGTCGGATTGGTGCTTCACAGGCCCAGCGTTGCATCAAAAAGCACACAGTCCTTCGGACAGATGTTAGGCTAGGGACACGTTTGTCCGGCATGATTTGCCGGTGGGCGTTAAATATCCCATGGTGTCTTTCATAAAGAATAGGAGATTGTCAGAGACACGCTTTCTCTGTTCCAAGGTCCTGCCCTAAATGACTCATTAGAGGGTCCGACCTCCAACTTGTGCCTCTGAAACCCCCTCAACCACCATGGCCAATGGTCCATGACCGAAATGAGTGACAACAATAACATTTCTCTCCCCTTCGCCATTTTTCTCTCTCCGTACTTGACCAGGTCATTATTTATTATTATTGTTATTATTATTATTATTATTATACAGTACTTATCATCGAAGCCCATATATACTGCAACCATTCAGCCTATTGAGAGGAATTTTGAACCCAAATCAGTTCCAGCTCAGAGAGACCTAAAGGAAACCTGAAATGGTAAATACAGTGCCCTCGATAAGTATTTGAACAGTGAAGTCAAATTTGTTATTATTGCTAAATACTCAATAAATTTGGATTTAAGATCAAAACATGAATATGAGGCAAGAGTAGAGAAGGTCAGATTTTATTTCTTGGTATGTCTATGTATACAAGTTTTACCATTGTAGAACAATATCACTTTTTTATGTTCAGTCCCCCCATTTTAGATAAGCATAAGTATTGGAACAGATTAACTTAAAGTAAATGAAAGTAGTATAATAGTATTTTCTTGCATATCCCTTGCATGTAATAACTGCATCAAGCCTGTAACCCATTGACCTCACCAAACTCTTGGTGTCTTCCTGTGAGATGTTTTACCAGGCATTTACTGCAGCCATTTCCAGTTGTTGTTTGTTTTGGGGGGTTTCTGACTTTAGTCTCCTCTTCAGCAAGTGAAATGTATGCTCCATTGGATTTAAATCAGGAGACTGACTTGGCCAGTCTAAAACCTTCCACTTTTTTCCCCCTGATGAACTACTTGGTGGCGTTGGCAGTGTGTGTTTTGAGTCATTGTCTTGCTGCATGGTGAAGCACCGCGCAATGGGTTTGGAGGCATTTTCTTGTACATAGGCAAACAAAATGTTTCTGTACACTTTCACATTCATTCTGCTGCTGCCATCATCATTTACATAATCTCCACAATGCTTTAAAGATGAGGTAGTATGTATGCTTTGGATTATATGCAGTTCCTTCCTTTCTCCACATTTTCACCCTTCCATCACTTTGGTAAAGGTTTATCTTGGTCTCATCTGTCCAAAAAACGGTGTTCCAGAACTCTACTGGCTCGCCTCTGTACTTTTTGGCAAATTCCAATCTGCCCTTTCTGTTTGTGGTGCTGATGAGAGGTTTGCATCTTGCGGTGTAGCCTTTGTAATTCTGCTGTCGAAGTCTTCTGTGAACGGTACATTGTGATACCTTCACCCCTGCACTCTGGAGATTGTTGGTGATGTCACTGACAGTTGTGTTCGGGTTTTTCTTCACAGTTCTAATGATTTTTCTGTCATCAACTGTTTTCCTTGGCCAATCTGACCGTTGTCTATAGCTAAGTACACTAGTGGTTTATTTATTTATTTTTCAAGATATTCCAAATTGTATTTGCTTTGCCTAATTTTTGTGTGATTGTTCTAATTGAATTATTCTGTTCTTTCAGCTTCCAAATTGCTTGCTTTTCTTCCATCGACAATTCTCTGGTCTTCGTGTTAGTTTATGCCTACTGACTCCAAACGGAGACACCCAAGGCAAAAGCAAAAGCTAAAATCAAGACGAGACATTCACAGTTCTTTTATATATCACCGAGCAATGCAATAAGAAACCTGAGCAACAAGAAACACCTGTTAGTCATTTGTTCCATTACTTATGCTTACCTAAAATTGGGGTCTGGACATGAAAAGTGTTATTGTTCTACAGTGGTAAAACATATATACATAGAAATACCAAGAAATAAAAGCTGACCTTTTGTACTCTTGCCTCATATTTATGTTTTGATCTCAAATCCAAATTTCTTGAATATTTAGCAATAATAACAAATTTGACTTCACTGTTCACCAATACTTATGGAGGGCACTGTAAGTCCGTGAACTGAAACACAACCATTTAAACAATGCAGCTAGATCCAATGAGTCACAATGTAGTTGAAAGTGGGCAGCACAAGGTGTCTCGTGTTCATTTAAAATATGTAACAGAGAAGGCTCTGCCAACTTGAAACTTGGAGGCCAACTAGCAAGGAAATGCATTTGCAATGTGCACTACACCTTGGCCTCACACACTTCCATGTTATAATAATAGAATCTTATGAGAATACGCTTAACCTACACCTATTAAAGTTGTTTTGTTCCAGATATGTACACAGACTTCGTTTCGTTTAACAAATTTCCTTATTTATCTTACGAAGCACGGCCTACGCTACAACATAGGACACGTCATTTGGGCTTAGTTCTTTCTGTATTAACTTGGAAAACACTTGATTACATTGCTTAATATAACATAAGGAATGATTTGATAAATCCCATATGATTATCATGATTTTCCTCATCGTCATGATAATTTGCAAAATGCCAACTGGTTGTGACATCATAGATGTGACCTGCCAGTGAATGGAACCGCATTCCCTCGAATTGAGTGAGAGTTGCTCACAATCCCTTTAAAGTATCAGGTGCTTCAACGTAATTTACCTTAAAGTATAACTTTTGCATTTTCTCCAAACCTACTGCAAGCATTATAGTGATAGCGTTATGAGAGAGACATACACAAAGCTGGGTTAAGCAATTGGCCCACTTCTGTCTGCCCGTCCGCTCACAAACGTCAGTTTATGATCGAGGATCAACTTATTAAATTGAATGTTATATTTTGAACACGAATCGGAAAAGAGACATGTAGTTGAGCAGTATTTTGGCTCTGAATTAGTCCCGATAGCACATGATCAGAGAGGGGGGGGGGGGGGGGAGTGGGGTAAGATAATAATTTTATTACTCTGTCTTGAATAAAATAGAAAATCATTCGAAACTGGAAACTTACTGTTTTTAAGGACGTCATAAAGGACAAAAAAACAGCAGGCACGAATAACTAATGTAACGTGTTGGAGAAGGTGGTGTAATAGACACTGTGTCAATGGCGGTGAATTCCAGAATTTTTTTTTTTTAATACGACTTTTAAAATCTTTATTGTATGTCAATTTAATTATATACTCGTACACTATAGAACACAAATATATATTTTTAAACCTCCAGTTTTGCAGTATTTGGACAAGTTAAATAAGGTGGTGTATAAGACTGCATCAATGGTGGTAAACTTCTGGAATCTTTTTAACGACGTTTTAAATCATCATTTTATTTCAATTTACTTCCGGAATCTTTAACAACGTTTTGCTTTCAGCAAGCACTGCTTTTTTTAACAACAAGCACTGCTTTGTTTCACAAGCACTGCTTCAGTGACCGAGCTACACCTCAGGAATTATGCAACTGGCGTAACAAATTTTTCATTGAATTCTGTCACTTATGCATTTCATAGGTAGGAAGGTCAGTAGGTAGATAGACACACAGACAATGTGTGGTTGGAATGGATTGTGCATCGTGACGTATTCAAATAGTGAAAGCACAAGTTTTCTCAAACATCACAATAAGAAAAGCTTTAGATGTTAGTGTCCATAATTCTGGCAGGGGAAGCCTTTGGTAATTTATGGAGTAAACTTTAAAAGTTTGTGTATTTAGAAATATGATCCATGGAATCAAAGAGAAGTTGATCAAGGTATGCTGACTGCTGTGGGAATCAAGAAGCTGACGTTTCGAGCGTTAACCCTTCATCAGAGAGAAAAAGAAGAAGCTTGCAAGCAAGACTAGTTCTTCATTCTTCTTTAAAATCTTTTAAATCTATTTTCATGACATCATCGGTTTTCAAAAGTGCTTCCTAAAAAAGAAAAGGTGAACATAGAACTCCATGTCACATGATCATCACTTGCGAAGCGTCATGCCAGAGCCCCCTGCGTACGTGTAAACTTTTCATTGGAACGAAAACTTGCCAGAGTCCCCACATTCGTGCGACATAAAAGTGTACCAAGCATGAAAACTTCAATATGTTGTACTCTTTGAGAAACTGAATGGAAAGGGTGGGGGAGGGGGGGGGGAGGCCATGGTGGGAGTAATACCTGATATTTTAAAATAGCAACTGTGCCTGTGGAGTAGATACATTTCTCCCATGCCATATGCTAATTGCACTTGATTTATGAGTTTAGCCTGTTTGTCCTTCGCTCCCATCTGAGCACTTAACTGACAATTCTGGGATCCCAGGTTCAAACTAGAATGGCACTCAGTAGAGCGCATACCTCTGCCAAGCTGAACAGTTCATGGTTTCTATCCCACTGATAGGCCGGATCTGGATTCGGACCTGAACCAAAATCGAATCACCTTGTTCTCATCACCTAACCAACTCGTCCACCAAGTTTAGTCATAAGACGTCCATAACCTTTTTGGAATATAGTGTAGAATCACTTAAAAATTAAATAATTATGGTATCCAAATACATATTCAGATCTTCACCAAAATCGAATCGATCACATTAACTTCGTTTTGTCCATTTTCTACTTCTGATTTGTTCTTGCAACTCATCCAGGAATGTCAAAGTACATTGATGTCTCCTAATGTTTTTACGCATGATACATGTACAGGTTCCTGAGATCATAGTTACAAAATAAAAATAATAAAATATATTCCTTTGATTTATGTTCCCCACCCCGTAACCTTCGAAAATTGTTCATCTGTAGCTCAGAGAAAGGTTAAAATGCTGATCCGTAACAGACGCTAACCTTGAAGTGTTTGCATACACAGCCTTTGCACCAGGAGTAACAAGATAATAATTAGAAAATGCAAGGATAGATAAAGCCTTAAAACTGGACGATATCCAAGAGGGAAATTGAACAAATCATGGCAATTCGACCTTTTAAAGATAATAATTTCATAAAGGTGTCACATGTGGCAGAGCATTGGATGGGAGTCAGTGTTACAAGGAGGAAGAAGAACAACTTGTGAGCACAGACCTGTAAATTTGCCTTCAGTGTAAAGGAGAGGTATTTGAGATGAAAAATCAGATTTTGCAACGAGACAGGAGATGATCACTTTCCTCTTGGGCAAATGTAATTTACAAACGTACATATATATATATATATATATATACATACATACATATACACACACCAAGGCAGGATGGCCTCGAGGTACGCAACCTAGTTTCTAAGCTTTCTAGCCTGGGTTTGAGTCTTGACGTAGCTATAATTCTGGTGGTTCTGGTGTTTCACAAGCAGGGTGATTCATAAATGTATGTGCCGTCCCTCGGATGGACGTTAAACAAGCTTCCCAGCTGCCGGTATTAGTTAGTGGACGTTAAAGATCCCACGGTGTCCTTCGCGAAGAGTGGGTGAGCTATCACAGGCACGCTGAACAGATTACAAATTCCTGCCCTAACCACTGCTGTGAAAGCAATGGCAAACCATCCAGTATAACCCTTGCCAGAAACTGCTTTGGCAGCACGGGCGCTCTATAACAGAGTATGGTCCATCAGAAAAATTAATACATTTTATTTATTTATTTATTTGTTTGTTTTACACAAACCACTGAATTATTTAGCCTGGGTTTGAATCCTGACCCAGCTATAAACTCCCATCCTGGTATTTCTCTGGCAGGGTGTGGCATCAATGTGTGTGCCGTGCCATCTCTTGGAAGGATGTTAAGCCGTGTGTCCCATCTGCTAGTATTAGTGGCTGGACATTAGAGATCCCAAAAGTTGGCGAGTTATCTCGGGCAGGAATTTATCATTTGTTCAGCGTGCCCAAATCACCTTCAGTGGAACATCAGGGCCGACCAGCCGGTTCGTGAAAGACTTTGTGGCAAAAACTTCCCCACAGCAGACCCCATAAGGTGGGAATAATCGGGGCCATTGAAAAAGTAGTATAAACGTGACATGATACTAAACAGCAAAGACGATACAAAACATACACCGAAGTAACTGCATTGTCACACGGAAATGTGACCTGCCTCTTCCCTTATGGGAGCACGAGATGCAAATTTACCTGCTGACACAACGAGGTTCCCATCAAGAATTGGAAACATGGGAAAAAAAACTTCCTATAATTGAGGAGGTGAAAAGAGATTTTCTTCGTTTGGGTCTTCGGGAAGCTTGATACTGTAACCCCAGGAGGGACAAAAGCGGGGTTAAAGCCGGTGTCACAAGCAGGAAACTGGGAGATAACAGAAAACTGGATAACAAATGGCAAACAATGACGGGTTAACCCTTCGAATGCCAGCAACGGAATTATCAACGCACAATTTTCACATGATTCGTATAAACCCATCCATAAACCTCCTTCAACACTATCAAATAAAAACGAATGCAACAAGTGTCCTTTAAAGGTAGAACTGAGTGACATCATTGCGGAGGATGTGATAAACACCTCAACAATGCTGAACCTTCTCTACCTGACAGCAAAGATCACAACTCTACTGAGCAGCAGTTTCCCTCGACTTGCTGAGGCCGAAAATAGTGGAAGTCCCACTTCCACATCCACAAATACCCTCTCAGCCTCATTTCCCCTATTTTTTGTATACCGAGTCGAGGCTCGTGGAAGAGCTAGAACACTCAACAGACCAGGACGCAACATAACCAAAGGAACAGCAGGAGGAGAAGAGGAAACACACCAACAACAGGGCCGAAGGACAAAGTAGACGGACAACAATGGATGTGAGCACGGATGAGGGGTAGGGATAATGCAAGGGTGGATAAGATGGATACAGAAGCAAACTCTCAGGAAGGAAAAAGTGGAAATTTGGAATGAGGTCGGCTTGGCGGGTAGAAAAGATCATGGTTTTGGATAGGGGATGATCTGGGATGATGGTGAACATCTATTGGAGGGAATAATGAGATTAAAGACTGTGGGAGGTGGTTCCACCGACAGGAAGAAGAGGAACAACTGAGTGGAGGTGAGCAGTGTTCCTGGATTTAGGTACGGTAGTTTTACTGGAAGGGGATTGCTGGTGGACCGCGTGGGTCTTGCAGATACCTGGGGGTGGGAGGGAGGGGCAAAGCATGGAAAGAGCAGAGGGTGCAAGACCAAAAAGGAGGTGGAAAAAGACAGAGAGATCATCAACCTGGCAGCGATCATAAAGTGATATGCCAATAGACTTAGTTTCATCATGGGACATTCCAATGATATTGAAGGCCTTGGTTTCCACGGTGTCAAGCTGAGAAAGATGTGATGCAGGGGAGCCAACCCAGAGGGGAGAGCAGTACTCCATCAAGTTGTGGATGAAAGCCTTGTAGGTGGATAGATAAGAGTTCAGGTGTGCCAAGGAAGGACTTTGTATGATGCAGGATGTCGAGTCGGCAGATGCCTTTGGGTGCCAACTTTGAAATAAGTTTTGACCAAGAATAATCATGGCTGAGTGAGACCCAAGAGTTTGAGGTACTTAACGTCTTTGAGACAATTGTTGAGAAAGTAATTGGGAGGGTTTGCCAGACAGTCCATTTGGAGAGAGATAGTGAGAGTGAGATTTGTCAGGATTGAAAGACATATTCCAAGTGTTTGAACAGCTTGGTGATTTGTTTTCAAGGTCTGAAGAGAGGGAAGAGGCTGCAGCCTGCCTGGCTGAAGGATGAGGGATGTCACGGCCGAGGCTCGAGTCGTCAGCAATAGATAAAGGGGATTTTCCAGAGATTCAGATAGATCATTGATGAAGATCAGGAATAGGACTGGGCCCAGAACACTTCCTTCTGGCACTCCAGCCTTGACGGGGAGAGGAGATGAAAGGATTCCGTTGAGAGTCAAACGTTGGCTACGAGAGTAGAGGAAGTCAGTAAGCCATGTATGGAGTTGGCTTTGGATGTCATAGGCAAATAGTTTGAAGAGCAAGGCGGGATGGGATGCCAGACTGTATCAAAAGTATGAAATATGTCCAGATAGACGCTCTTGATCTCGTGTCTGACATTGAGGGCCTCCATTGTTGGGATTGAGGGAACCATCATGTACAAGGTAGAGTGACCAGGTCTGCCCAAGGTAGAGTCCAAAGTAGAGTTAGAGTCTGAATATTTCACCTTTCCACTAAATCTATTCACGCACACACTGTCCAATGGATTTGTGAAAGACTTGGACCAAAAAAACAATTTCATGGCCGACCCCAGAAGGAGATGAGAATAATTGGTACTGATCAATAAGTAGTACTAGTATATGTAGTAGTTATAGAACCTGAGCAAACGAGGAAAGTACAATTTAGACCTAAACGGCATTTGGCATACATCAAGATTGTACACCTGTGCAAGCCGATTACACCTATACTCCGAGCAGAGAACAAGGAAATCCATGTTTATTGTACCATGGACATACTAAAGGTTTATGGGCATGATTGGACAGGTTACCTTAGGCAATGTGATGTCATAATGTCTGCGTGTTGCTTTTACTTTATCCTCTTTTCTAGTTTGCAATATTGGTCACACGTTCTTACATTCACTCCTCGCAGGTAATTAATCAGTGCAAATGACTGATGGTCCAATAGCAAAGAGCCAAGAGCAACTCCAATAGTATCCCGCATTCCAAGGACAATAGGAATGACTACACTTCATGTCCTTCGTCCAAGTTTGCGTTCGCAGCAGTTTGAAATGAAATGTCTGTTCCCTCAACGAAAACAATTATTTATTATTATTATTATTAGTCCCCTACCGGTGTACACCGGAGGGGACTATAGGTTTGCACTCCGTCCCTCCGTCCGTCAGTCCGTCAGTCCATCAGTCCGTCACGCAAAGAACAGTTTTCCGGACTTTTTTTCTAAACTCTTAACGCTAATGATTTCAAACTTGGTACATGGTTTTCTCATGATAAGTTACAGGTCAAGTTCGAACTTCACGACGTTTCGATCATTTTTGACAAAGTTATGGCACTTTGAACTTTGGGAATTCTGATAATTCTGATGATCCTTAACTCAGTGCCATTTTAAGTTTTAATTTCCTTTAAAAAAAGATTTTCTCTGCAATAATTGGACCGATTGAGATCAAATTTTCACCGTAGGAGGGACTCGGTCTGTAGAATATTTTAATGGTAATTATGACGTCACATGTCAACTGGTTAGGCCGCCATATTGTTTTTTGTGAAAACACAAAAACCCCTTTTTCTCTGCAACGGCTGAACAGATCGAGGCCAAACTTTGCAGGCAGAATCGCATACCCATGACGAACAAAAAGTCAGCGAGCATGACGTCATGCGGCACATGGTTTCAGAGTTATGACGTTTTTAAGCATGAACCTTTAAAACCAAGCTCCTCCCTAATTTTTGATCCAATCGAGGGGAAACTTCACAGATCTGTTCAGCATGTCAGTCTACTAAAATGTCCTTTTGGAATTTGCGATAGGGCACGTGGTTTGGCAGATATCGTTAATTAAACGAAAATATTTTAAAAATGGATATCAAGCCGAGCAACATATATATATATACACATCGATCATTGATCGTGAACCGGAAAATATAATAAATTACTGATATTTAGCGACTCAAAAGGTTCTTTATCAACAACTTATTTTCTCGTGCTTCTGCTGACCTGTCTGCAAGGTGTATAAATCGAAGTCCCGAGTGCGAATCACAGGTGAGCCCGTCCTGAGGTAATTAGCGATTGGGAACGATTCGGAACCTGTGGGTAAATAACCCTTGGTAATTTCCCCAACATTTTCCAGACGACAGGCTGCCGGTAGGGGACATGTATTGCAGCGCAATACTCAGAATGCTTGTTATTTTGGTTTAAATATGTTTAGTTGACCAATGACAGCAAACTTAATGGAAACAATTGGTTTTTATCCATGTAGCCAACATTGTGAACTTCAGTTGGCCTGTTTGTTTTTCTCATCTGAGAACGTACTTCATGGTGTTGTGATCCCAGGTTCAAATCCCAAGCACTGTGATGATTTGTCTCTTGTCTGCTCATGTCCTTGTAATATCAGAAATTGTGTCCTTGGCCTGAATGCGGTACAAGTACTGGAATGTCCACAAGGATTAAGAAATTGGAAAAAAAATAAATTATACTCTCCCCTCACTTGGCCTATGTACACATTACTTAAAGAGGGGAAAAGATGGAGCAGGATGTACGGAGCACATGAAGATGGTAGAGGTTGGAATAATTACACAATTTTGGGTAATGCAATATTTAGGTGTCCAATTTGACCTGGTGGTATTATCCTTAGGGTGTTGGCTATGAGTCTGATTGTGAGTCTGGGACGTCGGCGGGTCTAACTCCGACCGAGTCGTGCCAAAGACTTAAAAATGGTACGTGCTGTTTCCTCGCTTGATGCTCAGTATTCAGAGGATAGAGCACAGACAAAGACCATGGGTTAAATTCAGCGGGGGGAGGTGGATTTCACCTTAATATCTCATTAATTGTGCCACTGATTAAGGAGTGAACTAGAATGACACTCGGTGGAGAGCATACCCCCGCCAGCGGAACAGTTGACGTTTTGTATCCACTGATAGGTCAGATCTGCGCCAAAATCTAATTGGCTTGTTCTTGTCATCTACGCAACTCATGCACCAAGTTTCGTCCGAATCCGTCCACACCTTTTTAAAACATGATGCTAAATATCATTTTGGCCCAATCACACAATGGTAAAAAAAATCATTTAAACAATTAAAATTCTATGATTTGGATCCAGATCTTCACCAAAATCGAATCAATTCGCCCTTGTCAGACACCGAACCTGTCCACAAAGTTTCGTCCGAATCTGTCCATAACTTTTTGAGATATCCTGCTCACTGACAGACAGACAGGGCGGAAAAGATAACCTCTGTGCACCTTCGATGGCGGAACTAAAAATGACGTCACAAGATGACAACTACGGTACCCAGAGTGCCACAGGAAGTTACATCTTTTCCCCCGCAAGGTCAACGGCCATGTTTGTCCGTATTTAAAAATTTGAAAGGTCAGGTCCACTGTTGTCTCATGTCTGTCTGCACACAGATGCGTAATTTGTGTGACAGCTCTTCCGAAACTAAGAAATAAATCTTATGGGAAGGTACACCATTGTCATAGTTAATAAATGGAGAATTTTAGGATTTTGTCAAAATGTGGAAGATTTGGGGGAAAAAAACGACGTTTTAAAAATGTTTGTGAATAATAATTGATCGGGAAGCAAGTGACGGGTGCTGTGCTGAGTAGAGATAAACGGTCACACACTCAAATGATACATTATCATGGAATGAGGCACTAATGTAAGGAAGTGCTGTCGGTATCATAAAGAAGGGGAGTTTGGCATTACCTTGAATGTAGTGTATATATAGTTGTGGTTGCTGCGCTAGAAAAGGGATTTATTATTAAGAGAGATATATCAGTGTCAAGCTGTAAGATGCTTCCAAACCTGTTGGCTTTAATTATAGAGAAATGTGAGATAAGACGAGACATTTTACAATTCAAAATAAACCCTTGGAGATAATGAGGGCCTTAAAAATGCTGAAGATAATTTAAAAGGATAAAAGTAAAGTTGTCAAAAGTTAAGGGAAGGAGTTATGGAAGTGGAACAAGGTACGATTGAGAGGGAGGGATTCGGCAGAAGAGGTTTAGGGTTTAGTGGGGGGGAGGGGGGGGGTTCAGTGGGAAGAGTTCAGCAGGAGGGACTCAGCGTGAGGAACTCAGCATGAGGGATTCAGCATGAGGGATTTAGCATGAGGGATTCAGCATGAGGGGTTCAGTGGGAAGAGTTCAGCAGGAGGAACTCAGCATGAGGGATTCAGCATGAGGGATTCAGCGTGAGGAATTCAGCATGAGGGGTTCAGCATGAGGGATTCAGCGTGAGGGGTTCAGTGGGAAGAGTTCAGCAGGAGGAACTCAGCATGAGGGATTCAGCATGAGGGATTCAGCGTGAGGAATTCAGCATGAGGGGTTCAGCATGAGGGATTCAGCATGAGGGGTTCAGCATGAGGGATTCAGCGTGAGGGGTTCAGTGGGAAGAGTTCAGCAGGAGGGATTCAGTGGGAAGAGTTCAGCAGGAGGGACTCAGCGTGAGGGATTCAGCGTGCGGGATTCAGAATGAGGGATTCAGCATGAGGGGTTCAGTGGGAAGAGTTCAGCAGGAGGGACTCAGCATGAGGGATTCAGCATGAGGGATTCAGCGTGAGGGATTCAGCATGAGGGATTCAGCATGAGGGATTCAGCGTGAGGGATTCAGCGTGAGGAGTTCAGCGTGAGGGATTCAGAGGGAGGAGTTCAGCGTGAGGGGTTCAGAGGGAGGGATTCAGCGTGAGGGATTCAGCATGAGGGATTCAGCATGAGGGATTCAGCATGAGGGATTCAGCGTGAGGGATTCAGCGTGAGGAGTTCAGCGTGAGGGGTTCAGCGTGAGGAGTTCAGCGTGAGGGATTCAGCGTGAGGAGTTCAGAGGGAGGAGTTCAGCATGAGGGGTTCAGAGGGAGGGATTCAGCATGAGGGATTCAGCATGAGGGGTTCAGTGTGAGGGATTCAGCATGAGGGGTTCAGCATGAAGGATTCAGCATGAAGGGTTCAGCGTGAGGGATTCTGCGTGAGGAGTTCAGAGGGAGGGGTTCAGCATGAGGGGTTCAGAGGGAGGTTTTCAGAGGGAGGGGTTCAGCGTGAGGAGTTCAGAGGGAGGGATTCAGAGGGAGGGGTTCAGCATGAGGGGTTCAGAAGGAGGGGTTCAGAGGGAGGGATTCAGTGTGAGGAGTTCAGAGGGAGGGGTTCAGCATGAGGGGTTCAGAAGGAGGAGTTAAGAGGGAGGGATTCAGCGTGAGGAGTTCAGAGGGATGGGGTTCAGCATGAGGGGTTCAGAAGGAGGGGTTCAGAGGGAGGGGTTCAGCATGAGGAGTTCAGAGGGAGGGTTTCAGCATGAGGGGTTCAGAAGGAGGGGTTCAGAGGGAGGTTTTCAGAGGGAGGGGTTCAGCGTGAGGAGTTCAGAGGGAGGGATTCAGCGTGAGGAGTTCAGAGGGAGGGGTTCAGCATGAGGGGTTCAGAAGGAGGGGTTCAGAGGGAGGGATTCAGTGTGAGGAGTTCAGAGGGAGGGGTTCAGCATGAGGAGTTCAGAGGGAGGGTTTCAGCAGGTGTGATGAATAAAAAACTGGGGATTTGATAATGTGGGATTGAAATGGTGGAAAATGTGAACATAACAGAATGGAAGGATAATGTGGCGTGCAGGCGACGGCACATCCTTACATCGATGTACATTTACATGAACAATGAGAGAAGGAAATGGAGGAATCTGCATGGTACACGGGACTCAAAGGTAGGATCACAACTTCGTATAGGTAAGTGCTCTGACCGGAGCACCCGAGGAGTCCAAATGCCCAATTTGCGCAAGGTGCACCCGGAGATGCCGTAACAGGAAGTACATTTTCGGTTGAACAGGAATTAATAATTATAATGTGAAAATAACGCCCAGAACATTGATATACAAACTTTCTACTTGTTAATCTATTTTTATTATTTTTGTAAAAATATGAAAAACAATGATAAAGGGTTTTGATAAACATTTACAAAGTTCGAGTGGCCATGATACATGACTTTTGGGATCAGCATTAACTGCCCATGCTCTTCTTTAAGTCAATGCTGCATTTGAAATCTACCACTACTCTACCTCCTCCTCTTCTTCTTCTTCTTCTTCTTATTATTGTTATTCTTCAATGGCCCCAATTATTAACACCTTCTTGTGAAGTCGATCGGGAATGTTTCTCATCCAAGTGTTTCATGGATTGGCAAAGGTGGGCCCGATATTTGACTGAAGGTGATTTGCGCAGGGATTTTTAGATTGTTCGGGGCGCCGGCCATAACTCACCTTCTCTCCACAAAGGGCACCCTATGATCTTCAACATCTATCAACTGTAAAACGCACGAGCGCAGAGGATGCACACAGACATCACCGATACGAATACGGTACAAAATGATAGACATCACTAAGTGTTGCAAATACAGACGGGACAAACGCACGCTTGCTTCCTCCTGGTGTCAGGTAGTTTGCACAAAAGGGTGACTGTACCCACCAGGCGGCGTTGAGGTTTGATGAGTGGCCGATTTATTCCGTTCATTTTGTGATAGAGGCCGCAGGCATTGCACAGGTAGTGTCCGGTGCCATCTCTGCGCCACAGTGGTGTGGACATGGCCCCGCAGTTGACGCACTCCCTGCCTTCGGCAAAGTCGTCCATAAGATCTGTAGAAAGAGCAGACAATTATTGTAAGAGCAGACAAAACAAATCATTGTTCATTTCTGCTTTGAATCTGCCTTTGCTTCTACCCTCCGATGCCGGTACAGCACCTTTGCTTCCTCGGCGTCCTTTGGCTTATGTTTTCACGGCATTGACCACTTTGTCCTGCTGATGAATCCATCAAGGCAGAAAAATCACCCTCTAGGACCGGATTTAATAATCTGAACTTGTGAAAATACAAGTGACCATTGAACCTCTCACCCCACACGTCGCAATTTTGGGTGGCAGTCAAGGTGGAGGTCTCTCCGATTCTCAAAATCACCACGACCTTTTGACCACAACAATGCGTGTTGAAAATAAAATGTATCGATTAAAAAAGAAAATGTCTAGTGAAAGAGCGAGCATGTTAGAAAAAAAGTTTTCAATAGAGCTAGACATCTAGACATCTCCTAAAACAACAAAAGGTGCTGCCAGGGTCCGATGCATGTCTGTCCACCTGGACTCGGTCCTGATTTTCTTTCCCAAGAATTGACAGAGGATAAACCGTCCGAGCATCGCATTCCTGTGTCTAAAGGGGTCTTCGTCTTTTTAGTTTATGGCGTAAACCAGGTCAGAGAACAGATGTACCAAGATATACTATTTCTGAAAGCCTGGGATCCACCAAAAAATGTTCTCAAGGTCTTGGAGAAACGACAGTGCAGAGAGAAGGTGAGCAGGGATTTCTTAGTGACCATGATAAAGTGCGCAAGCGAGGGGTCAAGGGGGTAAAGGTCCGTTTGAAAGGCAGACTGGGGCACGTGCTGTGTCAAGGGATCTGATGGAAGCCAGGAGAGATGGCATTGCAAGGGAATGAGCAACACAGTCAGGCCACCATGACCTTTGACCATCTGCAAAAGGTCACGAGCTGAAGATGGAAGAAGCTTTAGGTTAAAGAACTGTTTTGTGTTGTTCGGAACGACACAGTAACCTGGTCCATCCCAATCGGGCCTCCATCAAAGATCGGCATCGGACGATGTACGCGACGAGTTATTGTCCTGCGCCGTTGTATTGTACAACAAACTTCAATCCAGCGGATTTTGATGTACATTGTACAGGGAAGCAGATTGAATCGAACAGACCAGCCACTCTCTTTCTTTGGGAAGTCGTTAAGCTTTTCTACTAAAATCCGTGCTTTTCATAATTTCACAATGATAGTTACGATTATTATAAATTATTTCATAATTTCACTTGTCAAAACAAAGACCATCGGGAAAGTTGGAAACATTGAAACGCGTGTCGATTCTCTTTGATATGGAATCGTGGACATTCCGGGAAAAAGAAAATTGCGCGGATTGGAATTACCGAGATGGATATTCCGAATAATACAGTCAATGAAAAGGGGGACGTGGGACTTTAACGAGATAAATGATCACCCTGTTGCTCCCACGACGAGATGATTGCAATACCGAATTGTTCTCCCTCCTCGTACCACCAACGATGAATTTGATGGACCACCAGCCAGTGAAAAGGGGGACGTGGGACGAAGGACCACCAGAGGGCCTCATCAATCTGCATAGGCGTTTCATAAAACCCTCATGGCGTAGCTGCGATGTCTATTACTGAAACATATTGCGTAAAGAAGAGGAAACGGAAATAGATGTGTGTGCTCGGTATCTACAACTTCGACTTTAGCAGCACCGATTATCCACAGCTTCTGGTTGAGTCTGCCTTGGAACGTTTTTGAGCCAAGTCTTTCACTGACCGGAAATTTGTAATTTGTTTGGGGTGCCGGGGATAACTCGCCGACTCATCGGGAAATAAACTTTGGGAACTTTTCGTCCAACATTGGCAGACGGGTCCTTCAGGTCCATCATAGGGATGGCACACATCGATGAATTGCCCTGCTTGCAAAATACCGGGACGACGGTTTATAGCTAGGCCAGGATTCAAACTCGGGCTAGACAGCCTAGAGGTGTGTACACATTTACCTCCAGGATAAGTGTGCACGCTACATCCCTCGTGCGCACAGTATACGCGGCCGATAAAACCGTCCAAATAACTTCAATAGAGAAGTTTATCGTCAAGATTTCAAAATTCATCTGTTTAACATGTGTAACTGTAATTGTTTTTGCACTCTGCAGTTTGTGAAAGGGAGAGGCCCAAGGGAGAGAAGGGGATCCTGGTGGTGTTTTCTGACAATATATGAAACCTTAGTGTGAAGTCTTGTGTCAAGTATCATACAATTCTACAAAAAGGTACTTACTCGGGCCTAGGGGGGATTAGAAGGGAATGCCGAAATCTTGCTAGTTCCTCGTAAATAGAGCTTTAACATCATTGATTTAACACGAACAATTATTTTGACCAAGGAAGTTTAAGTGAAAGACCACCATCACTCCCAACCCTCAAATATCCAATTTGTGGATATCCCTTTACATGTATTTTCAAAAAAGATTATTCACAAGGCAAATTAAACGGATGAAAGTAAAACGATTCCATAAGGGACTGTTTGGCATTAAGATGTCAGCATCGCCTCTCAAGAACATCGATCGAGTAGTTACATAGTCTGAAAGCCTGGTTACTTAGAAAGTTATAGTTTACTTTTAAACCACAGTACTTGTGAGTAAACTTTTGTCGAATATAGTTGATGTATATGCTGACATCACTTAAACCCACTTTGTCGTTGCGACTTTGGACCTTCAAATATGTATTTATCAAATAAGATTCTCCGTGCATGGCACGGCGGTGTACATGAGGGTGTGTGCCTGTTGTAGTGCTTGCATCGGTGAGCGGCCACTTGTGACCAATAGGCGGCGCTTCCATTGAATTATCTGCAGGTGTGTCTCTCTTTGTTGTAAATTTCTGTGTACCTCTTTTATTGCTTGCATTGTGTGGCTACAACTTCTGCTGCTGCCCCTTCTATTCCCCGTCATTCTCTTCATCGCTCATTTCCTCCCTTCCCACTCCTCCAGTACCCATTTTGTCTCCATCTCTAACCGTATGGGCCTCCAATACCAGAAGGCTCTTCCGGTCTAACATTATAATTTTTATTTACAGGTTGCTGCTACTTCTGTGTTACTCGTATTTTCTGCTGAACAGACAAATTCCTTTCAAAAGGACATTCCCAATTGCTATGCATCTGTTTCTGCCGATGATCTCTTCTTTCTCCCTTACACTTTAAAAGGCCCACCTCCTGCCCTGGTGATAGAATCACTACCTTCATCAGAAACTACATCCACCACAATCTCTATTCTCTGGGTCTGCAATGTGGGGTACCTACCTGTAGCACCCCCAAGCTATCACCTACAGAGACTCCATATTGTACGTCTTACTTTCTTCTTCTAACACGCATGTGTTGGTAACTACCCACCTCAACATTCTTGTCTTTGCATGTGGTCACTTCAAGTGCCACCATTCCAGGTGGTCGGATATCAAAAATGCGACATCGACTCAATACTGCTGCCTAGGCCTTTAGCAGGCCTGACTCAATCAGTACATTTTCTAACAGGTCTCCACAAATATATAACCCTCTCTGTTGGATTTGATGATGATTCATCTTCCCTCTCATTTCTCTTCAGCCTTACCTGGCTTCTCTCATCAATAAGGTTGCAATCTCGGCTGCAGTCAGAGAATGGCCCAAGTGCCGTAGAGTCCGTCAAACTAACACAGGCCAACTAGCAAGGTCTTTGATCAAACATTGCATTCTTGGACTGGTCCATCCTCTCCTCAGAACCTGATATTGATTCCCCTCGGGAATTGTTTCACACCTGATTGTTCTCTCTGATGCACAGATCAATTCAGTCCCACCTGCAGCTATTCTGTCCATATCCTGTGTTCTCGGCCTCAGTACAAGGAGGCTCCTGGTGAGGCAATTGCTTCCAAACAGCTCGAATCCTCGACTTTCATAGTAAACCCAAGTGAGGGACACCTTAGGTCCCCAATAAGATCAGAATGCAAAACCAAACTCATATCAAAGAATTCAGAATGGTCAAAATTCTCTGACCTATTTATCTTCCGAGACGTCATGACATTTGGTAAAGGCCGTCCCCGGTGTACGATTTCCTTCCACTCTCTACAAATGGTTCAATATCAGACTCTGATTTATTACACGACACAGTATTTCCTTCCAAAGCAAGAGCCCCCAACCTATCCCTCCTGCACCTTTATAGTCCAAACTTATCAATGGGCGCATGGACACGAATTTTCTCCACCTGGGAAGATCAGGTTTCTGGGTGACCTTGACATCTCTCTGATGGCAGACCCTGATCGCATCAGTACCCATGTTCTCAAAACATGCTCAACCAAACTGACATCGTTCTGTCCTTTTCAGCAAGACCTTCACTTCGGGCCACCTATCTGCTTGAAAGGTGGCAAAATATACATCGCCATCCCCAAGAAAGGTGCAAAGGTAGATCCCCTCAACTACAGACCAGTCAGCTTGCTTCCAAAGAGAGCAAATATAAATGGAATCCATAGTTGCTATTGATATCATCATTCCCTTTCCCCAATAGTCAAATCACCCGATCACCAGATTGGTTTCTACCCCAGTCACAAGTCTGGACGTGCTGCTTCTCCTCTCGCAACAATGGATCGAAGTCCTGAATCAAAAACAGGAGGTCAGGGCCGTGTCTCTGGACATATTCCATGCCTTTGACAGTTTTGCAACGGCCCTTCTTGCCAAGCCCTCTGGCTCTGACCTTAAAGGCTGTGTTTATGTCGGGTTGGACAACAACCTCCATACTTGCAAGCAGTTTGCAGCTCTTGATGGTTCCTTTTCAACGACCCTCTACCTGTGGAGGCTGACACAGTGACACATCCCAAGGCATTCGCTTCTTGGTTTTCATAGTCGATGTCTGTTCCGTTACCGATTTGCAAATGACTCAGTGTTATGTCGTATAGTTCTCTCAGACTGCTTGGTGGTGGCTGAATTCCTCACAGCAGACCTTTTAAAGATCAAAAAGCGGTTCAATACTGAGAACATTACTTTTAACCAAGGTCGGTCTCATGTCCTCAGTTTCTCACCATAAGGCCTGTCAGACCATACTAACTACAGTATCTGCTTGTGTGATCGACATCTGTAAGTTCAGTCCCTTGAACTCCTGTGCCTCATCATAAGCTATGCCTACTACTGGCATACCACATCAATCTCTAAGCTAGTCGCTAAAGCTAGTCTGCACAACTCCTGACGGCTTACGAATCATTTGTTTGAAGGGCAATGAAGTGGGTACTTCCATGTGAGATGGTACACATGCTCCCATCTCATGCTCCTGGAAGTTGCGGAGGCCAAGGCTCCAAATAACATTGGTGTCATCCATCAAAAGGCCGTTGCATAAGGCCTTCAGCATTGTCACTGTACACTGGTTGGCGGTCTTTCGGTCCTTTACAGTCTCAACCGGTCTAGCTCACCCTGCCCCGTCACCCATCCATGGCTCTACCAGCATGAAAGTGTCCACGCAGTAATGCCCTAGAAGTCCTGGCTTATTGCTCACCTGCATTCTTTTGTCCCTCCTGCCTGTAGAATTGCCTTACTGGGTCTGTCCAATCATGATCCTCCATGTGCTGCTTGAAGGTTTCAGCTTGCCGCTGTCTCATATCAACTCCCATTTCCATTTTTTTTTGTGTACACGATCGAGGCTCGTGTAAGAGCTAACATTAATCACATAAAAACAAACTGACACATAAAACATAAGATAAGGGAGCGGGTGACACAATGAGGAGAGAGGGAAGCACACATGCACAACAACAACAGGGACATCAGGAGATCTGTGGAGAGAGAGGCCTTGGGCAGAGGGGGCATGGGGGGGTGGGAGGGGTATAAAACAGATGGACACTGCCAGGACTTCCAGGAAAGAAGTCGGAATTTCAAAAAAGTGGATGTGGGGTGAATTAACGGGGGTAAAAAAGATAAAGGTTTTGGATGGGGGAAGATAAGAGATGGTGGTGAACAGCTGTTTTAAAGACCTGGAGGGAGGAGTGGGATTGAAGAGAGTGAGGGAGTTTGTTCCAGAGGTGGGAGAAAAGAGGAACTAAAGAGTGAAGGTGAGCAGATAGTCTTGATTTTGGCAATTTCACCATAAGAGATCATTTTGTTTTGGTCCCACCAGATTCCTGCCAAACACCTCCTTTTCTCGCTGTCGAGGATCAGCTGACCTGACCTGTTTCAGTCAAAACCCCCTCATCCTGCATTTTGCTCCTCCATTTACGACTTCGTATTTTATTTTAAGTCCAAATCGCTGACATAAATAACACAAATCAAGAATATATCATAATCAGACAAATAAATATATAATTTAATATTTTAAAGACCACTTAATTTGACTTTAAAAAAATAATTTTTTTTATAAGTTATCCAAATAGCATGCAATAACAAAAATCTTATTTTTCTTTCTCCCTAAATAACATAGTGACGGTAACTTTGTCCACAATAAATTAGTTAGTAGTTTATCCTCGGCACAAGCTGAGTAACTTGAAAAAAAGCAAAACAGGCCTAACTTCATTTGCTCGGACGTCCGTACCTTATGGAGACGTTTAGCATCGCGTGGTAACCCGGTGGTTTTTTGTTTTTTTTACAGACTTGTTTTATATAATCGTTTAATGCTTCATAAACTGCCCAGATGATATTTCTTCTTCCTTCGTGGCCCGATTATTCGCACATAGTTGGGCCGACGGTTTTTGCCGAAGTCGTTCTGGATCCAGCTGGCCAGGCCCGATGGTCGACTGTGGCAGGAATTTGTAATTTGTTCAAGGCTCCGGCAATAACTCTCGCCTACTCTTCATGAAGGACGCCATGGGATCTCTAACGTCCACCACCGACCGGTGCTAGCAGTCGGGTTCTCCGGCTTAACGTCCATTCGATAGACGACGCGCACAATGTATCACCCTCGTGCGAAACACCAGGGTGACAGTTTATAGCAGTGTCGAGATTTGAACCTTGGCTGGACGGCTCAGAGGGGAGTGTGCATACCTGGAGGCCATCCCTTTTGGTTTCAAGTAGAAGCAAATGTAAAACCGAGAACGCACCTTCACTTCTGTTGTACGCCTCGGTCCCCCTAGACCCCCCGGCTCTCCCGAGACAAGGAAAACAATTGCCATACAGGTACAATGGTACATCTCAAACAAAAAAACCATAAATAGGTTCAGGTGTACTTGTAGTTTCACATCAAAATCGATGAAAACCTATTTTCCGTTTCATTCTGGAACTAGAGTACCTGTGCTGGTCCGCGAACCTGCTCGTCGAGGCTCATATTTTTAGTCGCATGTTCTGGGAAGGTGGAAACCATTAATATTCCACGGGCGATGCAAGCATTTAGAAAGGCTTTGTGGGAAGGTGGAAATCATTATAAAGTTCGGTCAAATACGGACAGCAATGGCAATCGAAGGATTTGGAGCTCCGGGTGTAAATACCGATGAAAAAGTATCATTCTCGTGCGGCATCGATGAGAACTCGAAGGCCTCGTTTAATCCTCGCTCTCTAATTGTTCTGTTTTTTTTGCGCAATAATGTAAACTTGAGATGTTTCTCTTTTGAAGAAGAAGCACCAAAAAAACAGTGATGTTCATTTGACTCCAAGTATAAACAATTCTAATCTATCTTGGTGTTTTGTTCATCCAATGTCCAAGCATTCGTCGCAGCTTTCAAACAAAGAGGCCCGTACCATGTGCAAGGCTTTGGGAGCGAAGGAATAATGAGAATGGAACTTTGTAAATGAACAAACCCGTTAAATAAACCCATCGGCATAAAACTTCTAAACGGATCATGGTCACACATCGTACTGACTGCTCTTGAATGAAATGAAAAAGATTTAAAGCGTTTTGGTGCATAGAAGGCAAGGAATAATGATGGAAGCCACCACGATCACCCCAATTATTCCCACCTTCTCGTGGTCGCATTTTAGCACGAACTGGCTGGCCAGGCCCATCGGCATTAAACCTGTGGACAAGGCCACCTGACGTTTGACTGAATGTGATTTGGGATGGAATTTGGAATTTGTTCGAGCTAATCCTAACCCTAACCCTAACCCTAACCCTAACCCTAACCCGAACCCGAACTCGCTTCTCTTCGGAGAGACACCACGGGACATTTAACGTTCACCGAGAAAGACACCGCAAGCAGACGGGACACCGGGTTAACGTTCATCCGGGCAACGGCCGATGCCTCGGCCTGCCTGCGGAACACCGGTACGAGAATAGCTGGACCGCAGTTCCCAACCAGGCTAGATTTCTCAGAGGTAGACGCAGGACCTCAGCGCCATCCTATCCTATCAGACGGGAAACAATTAATTATAGAGAGGTGCCATTATGGACTCCAAAGTGACTATTTGGTCTTTCATAGTCACAGGTGTTACAGGTGTTACAGTCACAGGTGTTACAGTAATCCATCCGTCTTGGTAAACAAAAAAAAAAAACGGCAACAGATTTGTTAGTAAAACTAGAGAGCTTTAAACTTATTGTCTTTGAAATGCCCACACCACTCACCTACCTCCTCCCCAATTAAACTTTTCTTTGCTCATTCTGATCTTTGAAGTCAATTTTCAGGCATCTTTGATACGACGTTTCTTCGGTAAGAACATGCTAGACGGTTCAACAAACTCACAACACAAGGCCACCGTTGGAAATCCAAGGCCTTAACACGTTTGTCTCTTTCACAAGAAATCCAAAAGGTATACGTACGGTAAAGATAAACCTGCTCTACCCACGACCTCATTTGGTTGTGACATTGTCATCGTGCGGCGTTGTGCGATCTAGAATGAAGCGGTACTTGTGGGGACTTCAGCACGTGCAGCCCTATTAAATATTCCCATGATATTCCCAAATATTCCCATTACATGAGACAAGGTAGGAAGAGGAAGAGAGTGAAGTGGTACAAAGGAAGTCTTCTGTTCGATGAAGAAGCTCCGTCAGATGTACAGTTATGGGGAGGGCAATAGTCACATCACTACATCAGTCTCGCGTTCATTCAAAATAAAATATTTTGTAATTTTATTTTTTGCAGATCATTTTTATGGTTCGGGCTACGGCATTTCAGGACTGAGCTCGGACGAACTTGAGGATCCAGCCCGTGCATGCTCGAGGACCCAGCTCGTGCATGCTCGACGACCCAGCTCAGACATGTTCGTGGACTCAGTTTGGACGACCTCGGACATGCTCGAGGACACAATTCGTGCATGCTCGAGCACCCAGCTCAGACATGCTCGTGGCCTCAGTTTGGACGACCTCAGACATGCTCAAGGACCCAGCTCGTGCATGCTCGAAGACAGACCCAGCTCAGACATGCTTGTGGACTCAGTTCGGACATGCTCGAGGACCCAGTTCAGGAGTGCTCAAGGACACAGCTCAGATGTGTTTGGGCATGCTCAAGGACCCAGTTCAGGAGTGCTCTTGGACCCAGCAAAGGTGTGCTCGTGGTCCAATCTCGGACATGCTCGGGCATGCTTGAGGTCCGAGCTCGTGCGTGCTCGTGGACCGAGCTCAGGCATGCTTGAGGACCGAACCCGGGCGTGCTCGGGCGTGCTCGCAGTCTGAGCTGGGTCGTGCTCGTGGGCCAAGCTCGGACGTGCTCGAGGACCGAGCCCAGGTGCGCCAAAAGCATAGGTACTGTACTGTAAAAGTTTATTTTACCCATTCCTTGGACTGAAGCGTTTCTTTGTCGCTGCCCTGGCTGAACGCGCCGTACCCGGGAGGCCGAAAAAAAAAAACAGCGCGTGGCCTTGTGCTAGAATGATAAACTGCCAAGGTCAAATAAAGAAAATTAAAAATACAAACATATGATATATATATATATATATATATACTACAACATCCCACTTGGAGGCCGAGCGGGGATGGAGAAAGGTGGGGAATGGGTGATTGAGGTCACGTGAGAGCAGCTTAAACCGGTGTGTGTATCGACGTTCAAAGAAAGAAATTGATCTAATTGTGTAACTACATCACTCGGACCGGTGGGATGGCCTCAAGGTATGCACACTCACCTTTAAGCTGTCTCGCCTAGGTTTGAATCACGAGCTGCAAGGCGAGGCATCGATGTGTATGCTGTCCATCAGAATGGACGTTAACCTGGAAGACCCGTTAACCTGGAAGATCTGGAAGACCCGTTAACCTGGAAGACTCGTCTGCCGCAATTGGTCGTTGGTGTACGTTGGAGTATTCAAAAGAAGAGTAGGTAGATGATTTATCTCAAGGTCCTCCACGAGCACCCTGAAGTCAACACAAACTTTCTGCACCGTCAGGCCTGTGCAGCCGGTTCGTGAAAGACTCGGACAAAATCTTTCCCTGGTTAACTCCACAAGAAAGTGAGAACAAACTACTGTACAGCACTCGTCATCGAGTTCCTCTAAACTGTCGCCTCTCACCTGCAAGGTTGTTTATATAAATAAGGCAACTTCTTGCACCTTTACGCGATTAACCCTTTCAGTGAAGGATTTTTATGTTTCTTTAAACAATTTCCTTGCAGAACTCCCTTGGTATGGAATGTGAAATGGAGGTGGCTGGAGGGTGGTCACCGACTAGTCCTTGACCGAACACAAGAAGTATGGAAAAAAAACCGGGAATTATAATGTAGACAATTATTGTGTTTGTAATAATCAGATTAAATTATAAAAAAATAATATTAATTAAAAGGTTAGAAAGTTGTGAAAGGTCGAGGTGGACGGAGACACGAGACACGGATCGGTCCTCGTCCTTGGACCTCGACCAGGGCGATGGAGTTTTCAGCACAATGTGAGAACGCCGAGGAAAGGGACCACGTGTCGAGAGGGGACGACAGATGAAGTGTCGGAGTACCGGGAAAAATAAAAACAAAACGAATTCCGCCAAAAACCATTGTAAATCGGAGAGCTGGAAAAATGATACAATGCCGGAGAGAATGGGTGCGTTTCCTGCCAAACACTTCGCGACCATTTGTATGTGTTTTCGCCGCCCCGTGTAGACTCCCTTGGTCCCCTCCCCCCTCCATGGTCCCCCCCAGCCCTCTTGGTGAACTAAACACCCGCCGGCTCCTCGATCGTCTTAGCCCCCTCGGTCCCCCGAGACCCCCGCCCCCCTAGGTCCCTCTGCCTCCCCTAGGTCCCCTGCCCCCCCCCCCACGACCCACTTGGTCCACTAAACACCCGACGGCTCCTCGGTCCCAAGCTGTTCGGAGGTCGACGTGAAATGCGCGTCGTGTGGACCCTTTTTGAGACCCGAATTGTTTAGTTGGAGGATGCGACTTGTCGGGGGTACGGTCTACGGACCCTTTGAACATCTGACGCGGTGTTGTCTCAATAAACGGGCGTCGTTTTTTGGAAGTGGGGGGCGACATAGGGGGGTCTCTCCGCGCCGCTCACGTCCCAAAAGTAAACGAACTGCGGGAAACATAAAGACGTCTCGCAAAAGGTGAGTGATGAACCCCGGGGAGGAGGGGGGGGGGGTCGTGGGGACGTGGAACCCGCAGCGTGTTTGGATCCGAAGGTTTTTTAACTGTTCGTAAGGAATGGTGGACATTCCCACCAAGAGACCCTGGACCATTATTAAACATCTTAAGGGGGGTGTAAAGGTCTCAATATGCCCAAGGGTCGTGACCTGAGACATAATTGTTCCAAAGTTTGGGGTTGCTTTAGGTTTCATTAGGATTGGGGTTGGTTTTCGTTAAAATAATCCTTTCGCTGAAAGACCCTCCACCCAGTGCGGGGCAAGACCCGGTCTTTAAACATTCTCTGGTTATAAGACGTTTATTTTTACAAGATTTATGCAGATTATGGATCAAACCATTGAATCCCATCACTAACTACGGATATTCCACGTACAGTTTGTAAATCGGTTTCGTTAACTTATATTAACTAGTTCGAAGCGACCGGTGCAACGCTTACCGAGACTGGGTCGACGAGCAGTCAGAGGGTTCGGGCGACCCTGAAGACCGGACACCAGGGAGCCGTCCAGAGCCGCGGACGTGGACCAGGCGGCGGCCACCTCGGGGGTCATGTACGCCGTGGTGTACGGACTGGTGTACGTGCCGTTGAGGGAGATGGACAGCGAGTTGGCGTACTGGCCGTGCGGGGACGACGCGCCGGCGCCGAGGGGTCCACCGAAGGCCTCCCGACCCGAGATCCCGGCGATGGTGGGACCCGAGGGGTACGAGAAGCGAGGGGAGATGGCCTGGTGTCCGGCGTAAGTCCCAACGTCCGCCGCCCCCGCTTGCGACCAGATCCCGTGTCCGTTGGACGAGGCGCCGTGCTGGGAAGCGCCGCCGGCCTGCAGGTACGGCAGCGGAGGCAACACCTGGGCGACCCGCGTGGTCGGCACGTACACGGGCGCGCTGGGCGGCGCCGGTCCGTGCATGAAGGAGACCGAGGGTTCGTGCGCGTAACAACCCGGAGGGCCGTTGTTGGCGCTCATGGAGATACCCTGGTACATGTCGCGAGGGGGGGGTCACGACCGAAGATCCGAGACCGACACGGGCACCTGGGAAGGAAGAGTCCCGCGATTCCTGGAACGGGGACAGAACGAGAGGAGCGGAGTATGAGGTAAACTCTTCGTTTTTAACTCGCGAGCTCCGCCAATGAAGGACCGCCCCGAGGGGTTGACTCATTGCGAGGACCGACGGGTCTTGTACGGAGGGGTGGGAGGTACCTGGGGGCGGGGGGTGACGAGGCGCGTCCCAACACAATGGGCGGCGCAATTAATCTGATTGCGTTCGCTCATCAAAAGGTTTATCTGTTTCCGGATCATCGCAAATAACTCGAGTTCGCCATGAGCGAGTTTCGAGCAGAGCATGAGTCATCATCGGGCGCGCGACCCGTGATAATTAAATAAATCCGCCGCATCGTTAATGGTTACCTGCGCGCGGAGCACCACGCGTCACGTGGTCACACTTTCCCACCATGTGATCCCCCAGACTCCCTCGGCGCCTCGCTGTGTTCGCCGTCCCTCTAAAATGGCCGCCTTTGATAATACTACTACTAATAGTATCCCTAATATGGCGATCCGGATCGGTGGTACTGGCGCGGCACGGGTTCACCAGTGGAAACGCACTCGGGCGGACATTTAATGGAATTCCCCAATAAGGGTGAATTCTAAACGGACGCTTATCTGGGACTCCACGCCCTGAGACCGGGGCCTGGTTTCCATCCCCAGGGCGCCTGGACCTCGGCGCTTAATTTAAACATCATTGTCCAACGCAAACAAGTTAACGGGCTCTGGGTGCGCGACGCTGCGCAGTGTTCGGGCTCCGAGCACGTTACGCACATCCATGGCGATTCGATGCACGATCCGCGCACACCGACCTCCGAGGAACTGGGGGGTGGGGTTGGATGGGGCAACACCCCACGCCCCCCCCCCCACGGACCCCACACGACCGGCCCTCCAGCGAGGGTCCACGAACGCCGGTTGCGCTCTGACGACGCGCTATAGGAAATAAAATAATAATACCCCGATCCCTCACCCCTCCCGTCCCCCCGGCGCGATTTTCCGCTCGTTACGTCTAAACGCCCCTCTTGGCACTTAGCGAGGGGGCGACTGGCGGGCAGGGCGAGGCGAGACGAGGCGGCGGCGAGGCCGGGGCGCGGCGCGACTGATGGATGGCGCGACCTGCTCTGCTCCGCGTCACTCCGAGACAGATGGACCGGCGCCCCCAGATCGCTGCTGATCTGCACCAAAGGTCCATCTCGCCCGCCAATCCGCCCGCGAACTATTCAAACCTACAGGCCCGCATCAGTCACAGTCCCGCATCAGTCACAGTCCCGCATCGGTCACAGTCCCGCATCGGTCACAGTCCCGCATCAGTCACAGTCCAACATCAGTCACAGTCCTGCATTAGTCACAGTTCCGCATCGGTCACAGTCCCGCATCGGTCACAGTCCCGCATCAGTCACAGTCCCGCATCCGTCACAGTGCTGCATCGGTCACAGTCCCGCATCCGTCACAGTCCCGCATCAGTCACAGTCCAACATCAGTCACAGTCCTGCATCGGTCACAGTCCCGCATCGGTCACAGTCACGCATCGGTCACAGTCCTGCATCGGTCACAGTCCATCATCGGTGACAGTCCCGCATCGGTCACAGTCCCGTATCGGTCACAGTTCCGCATCGGTCACAGTCCTGCATCAGTCACAGTCCCGCATCAATCACAGTCCCGCATCGGTCACAGTCCTACATCGGTCACAGTGCTGCATCAGTCACAGTCCCGCATCTGTCACAGTCCCGCATCAGTCACAGTCCAACATCAGTCACAGTCCTGCATCGGTCACAGTCCCGCATCAATCACAGTCCAACATCAGTCACAGTCCTGCATCGGTCACAGTTACGCATCGGTCACAGTTACGCATCGGTCACAGTCCCTCATTGGTCACAGTCTCGCATCGGTCACAGTCCCACATCAGTCACAGTCCCGCATCGATCACAGTCCCTCATCGGTCACAGTCCCGCATCGGTCACAGTCCCGCATCGGTCACAGTCTCGCATCGGCCACAGTCCCGCATCGGTCACCGTCTCGCATCGGTCACAGTCTCGCATCGGTCACAGTCCCGCATCGGTCACAGTCCCGCATCGGTCACAGTCTCGCATCGGCCAAAGTCCCGAATCCGTCACCGTCCCGCATCGGTCACAGTCCCGCATCGGTCACAGTGCCTCATCGGTCACAGTCCGGCATCGGTCACAGTCCCACATCAGTCACAGTCCCACATCGGTCACAGTCCCACATCGGTCACAGTCTCGCATCGGCCACAGTCCCGCATCGGTCACAGTCCCGCATCGGTCACAGTGCCTCATCGGTCACAGTCTGGCATCGGTCACAGTCCCACATCAGTCACAGTCCCACATCAGTCACAGTCCCACATCGGTCACAGTCCCGCATCGGTCACAGTTACGCATCGGTCACAGTCCCTTATCGGTCACAGTCTCGCATCGGTCACAGTCCCGCATCGGTCACAGTCCCGCATCGGTCACAGTCCCGGATCGGTCACAGTGCCGCGCCGATCCCGCCTGCTACTACTCACGGTCTTAATCACATTGTTCACCCTTTGGAAAACTCGGAAAGGTGTTCGAATCCCACATGAATTTACCCCCGAGTTGTAAATACACATTTACCCAAAGATTTAACCTGGACCAAACTGGACACGAACCATGAAGACCTTTTCAAATCGCGAACGTTTTGTCTGCTTTTACCAAATCCCTTGATACACCTTTCTTGAGATGTTTTATAATTAACAGAATCCCTCCCTGTCTGT